>NW_025336100.1:6010480-6040889 GCF_004798865.1 Varanus komodoensis | reverse complement strand
AAATGATGTTTAAATAAAAAGGTCTTTACCTGGCGCCGAAAAACCAGTAACGACGGTGCCAGGCGGACCTCTTTGGGGAGTGAATTCCATAGGTTGGGCGCCACCGCAGAGAATGCCCTCCTCCGGGTACTTACTCTCCTAATTTCTTTCATGGAGGGTTCCCGGAGAAGGGACTCTCCCGCAGATCTCAAAGGGCGGTCGGGCATATACGGACGGAAGCGCTCGTTCAGGTAGCCAGGACCCAAGCCATTTAGGGCTTTGTAGGTCATAATCAACACCTTGAATTGGGCCCGGGCTTCAATGGAAAGCCAGTGAAGCTGACCATCAGTTAGCACAGTAACTTAATCCCTTATAATAGGAGTTGAAGCCTACCCCAACCACTAGTTTTGCAGTATTTTCCCCTTTAAAAAAATTGAAGTCCCTCTCCTGAGGATTAGTTATTAAAAGTAAGAGCTTGACGCTTATACTTTTGGCCATACTTGCCACTCAGATACATTCCTCAAGAGCTTCTTGGAAACCAAATTTGGCTCTCAAGCTGAAAGCCTTATGATCCCGTTCTTCATATATCCAATGCCAGAACCACTTTTTGAAGGAAACGCATCTCTAATATTTTCTGAAATGAAAACTGGTACATGTTATTTCTGTGTGTATTTAGTGAATAGTATATGGAGAAATATAGTCCTGCATTTGCCACTTCTTCTTGGTTTATTGTCTGGCTTGAACTGCATCTTCTCCTTTTTTCCAACCTAGGTGGTCATTGCCACAAACATCGCTGAGACTTCACTAACTATTGATGGCATCTACTATGTGGTAGACCCTGGTTTTGTGAAGCAAAAAGTGTACAATTCCAAGACGGGGATTGACCAGCTGGTTGTAACACCAATTTCCCAGGTATCCAGTCTGTTCTGTGTGGCTCTTCTGCTCGAAGTCTCTAATGGGAGTGGCCCATAGATGGCAGAATGTTTGCTGCTTGTATTATATCTCTTTATTTGTGTTTTTAAGTGTTGCTGTGAAAAACCCAGAGAGTTTTGGCTGTTGGGCACTATAGAAATGAAATGAATAATACTTCTGTTAGATGGAATGTAATTATTTTGCTTAGCCATAGGATATGTGAAAGAAAATAATTGCATTCTTATGCTGTTCTACTGCTGAACCTTTGTAACAGGCAGCTGCTTGGCTGATGAGCCCATCCACAAATAAAAATTGACTTCAGGATGTAGTTACTCACAGCACCTGTATGCCCTAATACGTATATGTCAGTTTCCATTTCTTTGCCAGGCTCTACTCCAAATAAATTTCTGTTTTCAAATATTTGGTTTTCCTTTGTCCTGTTGTTAGTTGTGGAAATTTGTGTACTGCCTATATAAATTATTCAGTTTCCAAAGAACTCCTGCTTATATCACAACATTTTGAAACTCCATAGAGTAATACTGCACACATTTAGATCTAACTTCAGTCTTAAAAGCTGGATGTTGAATTCTGTATCACTCCGATGCAGTCAAACAATAACTAAAGCTTCCCCTCTAGTTCCTTAGATTGTTTTCATATCTCTGCTATATCTCCTGTTTTGTGACAGATTTGCATAATACTTTGGTGATTCTCAATAGAAGTAATATGCTCCTGTCCTTGGTAATTCCTTTGTGCCTTCCATAGGCTCAAGCAAAGCAGCGAGCTGGGAGAGCTGGAAGAACAGGTCCTGGCAAATGCTACCGACTCTACACCGAGCGAGCCTATCGTGATGAGATGCTAACCACTAATGTGCCGGAGATCCAGAGGACCAATTTGGCCAGCACTGTGCTGTCTCTCAAGGTAAGCAGTGGGTGCATTAATAACCAGGCTGTCATGACTGAACAAGTGCAGAATGCCGCACTAAGCATGTTTATAGATTATTTTCCTCATTTTAAGGATGAGTGAATTTATCTATAAAACTGAACTAGCGTCTTTTTCTTTGGAGTAGAGCAGAGGGGCAAATTTCTCAATTGCCGGCTATTGAGTGCACCATATTTGCATTATGTTTCTTTCTCTGTTGCTCACATACACAGGCTATGGGAATCAATGACCTGCTATCTTTTGATTTTATGGATGCTCCCCCAATGGAGACTCTGATCACTGCAATGGAACAGCTGTACACCCTGGGGGCCTTGGACGATGAGGGGTTACTCACACGACTGGGGCGCAGGGTAGGGTCTGCATTGTTCTTACTACTTACTACTCTCTTACTACTCTCAAGGTGGGTAATAGAAGGGGTGATAAAACTAGGAAGAAACTATGTGTGAGCTGTGTAGTGCACCAAAATATTTTTTCTCCGTATTCCAGAGATGTGTAAAGCTCTGTTCAGTCCTTTTCTGAGATTTTGCCTGAGACTATACTTTTTTTTTCTAATTCCTCATCAGTGCAAATTAGGACTGAATACTGAAAGCAGAATACTTAATTTTGTAATGTTGTGACAAATACAAAAACCATGCCCTGACATTGGTCATGGAGAATAGTTCTCCAAGCATTATCTGTTAGATGTGAGGAAGTGCACTGCCTGTCATCTGCCCATGTGGCTGTGAAAAAACTTTGAGAAGAAAGTGCTTGGAATTACGGAAGCTGAACTAGACGGGCCACAATATACATTTACTTAGCAAAGATTTAGTGAGGAGGCTGTGATGGGAAAAACCAAAAGTAAGTGCAGTTCTTTTCCTTCCTCTCAGATGGCAGAGTTTCCCCTGGAGCCCATGTTATGCAAGATGCTCATCATGTCAGTTCACCTGGGTTGCAGCGAGGAGATGCTCACCATAGTTTCAATGCTATCTGTGCAGAATGTCTTTTACCGACCCAAGGTAAATGGGAGTCCCTTAGAGCAAAAGTGATGGTACGCAGCAAGCGAGTGGTGTGCCGGTCCTAGTTGGGCTGAGATCAGAGAAGGAGAAAATAATCTGGAATGCTCTCCTAGCAGGCAGTGAATTAGACATTGATCCCAGAAACTTGACTTCATATCACATATTCACATGCTTATCCTTATCCCATAGTCCCATAGTCAATTTGCACTACTGGATTCACCCAGTATCAACTTCTAGTTCTCAATGTACAAAAGCAGGGATTTAATAGGCTCAGCATAAAATGTAAATGTTGGTATTTAACTCCTGGATAAGTTAACATAGGGTGCTATCCAATGATACTAGCTGTAAAGCTCCATACTCAAAGGATTATGGGTATCCAGAGGATTACAGGTGTCCAGGTTAGATTTGCCTCCATGCTTCTTTCACTCTGTCCAAATATTTTTCTCTTCACAAGGAGGCTGCCCTTCCCACCCCCAGAATGCCCCTTCCCCACACAATCTCTTTTGTAGAAAGTACAAGATTCTTATGTGTACAAGGGCAATTTATATATTTACCAATGTTTGACATTTGAAGTGACCTCTTGGAGTGTCAAAGGACTATGGCATCCAAATAAGGAGAAGAAAGACCTTACCAAACTAAAGGAATATGGCAATAATGTGACATTTTTATAGGAAATGCCCTTGATGGCAACATACCCCAACTGACAAGAGACCAGGTGGGAAATGTCTGTGTAACAGATCCCTCAGCCTGTTTAAGGGGGGATAGCAGTTTTAATCCATAAACTACTTTTGTTTTCAGTTCAACAGATTATTATGAATCCTGATTGTGGTCAGAATATGTAGTGAGAAAGCAATGGCTTTGATTAATGTTTGTGGGCCCAATAATGAATCTCCAACCATGTTCCATGACTGTTTAGGGAATTGTTTGATATTGTGCATGACTGTGATTAGGGGAGGATGTTAACTAGATCTTAGATCTGCTCCTGGATTGGGGTAAACCAGCCCTTAAGAGGCCAGCAGTGGTAAGATTTGCAATTGAAGCCTACAGTATATCATAGAAGTGAGTACACCCCTCACATTTTGTAAATATTTTATTATATCTTTTCATTGACAACCCTGAAGAAATGGCACTTTGCTGCAATGTAAAGTAGTGAGTGTACAGCTTGTATAACAGTGTAAATTTGCTGTCCCCTCAAAATAACTCAACACACAGCCATTAATGTCTAAACCGCTGGCAAAAAAAGTGAGTACACCCCTAAGTGAAATTGGGCATTATTAGCTATTTTCCCTCCCCGGTGTCATGTGACTCGTTAGTGTTACAAGGTCTCAGGTGTGAATGGGGAACAGGTGTGTTAAATTTGGTGTTATCACTCTCACTCTTTCACTGGAAGTTCAACAAGGCACCTCATGGCAAAGAACTCTGAGGATCTGAAAAAAAGAATTGTTGCTCTACATAAAGATGGCCTAGGCTGTAAGAAGATTGCCAAGACCCTGAAACTGAGCTGCAGCACGGTGGCCAAGACCCTACAGCGGTTTAACAGGACAGGTTCCACTCAGAACAGGCCTCGCCATGGTCGACCAAAGAAGTTGAGTGCACGTGCTCAGCGTCATATCCAGAGGTTGGCTTTGGGAAATAAATGTATGAGTGCTGCCAGCATTGCTGCAGAGGTTGAAGGGGTGGTGGGTCAGCCTGTCAGTGCCCAGACCATACGCAGCACACTGCATCAAATTGGTCTGCAGGGCTGTCGTCCCAAAAGGAAGCCTCTTCTAAAGATGATGCACAAGAAAGCCCACAAACAGTTTGCTGAAGACAAGCAGACTAAGGACATGGATTACTGGAACCATGTCCTGTGGTCTGATGAGACCAAGATAAACTTATTTGGCTCAGATGGTGTCAAGCGTGTGTGGCGACAACCAGATGAGGAGTACAAAGACAAGTGTGTCTTGCCTACAGTCCAGCATGGTGGTGGGAGTGTCATGGTCTGGGGCTGCATGAGTGCTGCCGGCACTGGGGAGCTACAGTTCATTGAGGGAACCTTGAATGCCAACATGTACTGTGATATACTGAAGCAGAGCATGATCCCCTCCCTTCAGAGACTGGGCCACAGGGCAGTATTCCAACATGATAACGACCCCAAACACACCTCCAAGACGACCACTGCCTTGCTAAACAAGCTGAGGGTAAAGGTGACGGACTGGCCAAGCCTGTCTCCAGACCTAAACCCTATCGAGCATCTGTGGGGCATCCTGAAACAGAAGGTGGAGGAGCGCAAGGTCTCTAACATCCACCAGCTCCGTGATGTCGTCATGGAGGAGTGGAAGAGGACTCCAGTGGCAACCTGTGAAGCTCTGGTGAACTCCATGCCCAAGAGGGTTAAGGCAGTGCTGGAAAATAATGGTGGCCACACAAAATATTGATACTTTGGGCCCAATTTGGACAGTTTCACTTAGGGGTGTACTCACTTTTGTTGCCAGCGGTTTAGATATTGATGGGTGTATGTTGAGTTATTTTGAAGGACAGCAAATTTACACTGTTACACAAGCTGTATACTCACTACTTTACATTATAGCAAAGTGTCATTTCTTCAGGGTTGTCACATGAAAAGATATAATAAAATATTTACAAAATGTGAGGGGTGTACTCACTTCTGTGATATACTGTATATGCCTGGATTTGGCCTGCTTGACCCTTGGAAAATAATACATGCATATGATAAAGACTATACATTTATATATGTAATACCAAAAATACAGAGGTACAAGAAGGGGAACTTAGTAGCTCCATTGAAAACATCTGGCTTAATTTAAAAGGAGCAAAAATTGACATCTATTACCTACCACCCAGGCAAAAAGTGGACAAGAATGCAACCTTCAAAAAGTATCCTTGATTTAATACTAACACAGATGATCTGGTGGACAAAATAGCAGCCAGAGGAATTCTGGGAGAAAGTGACCATGTGGGACTTTAATTCTCAATTATAGAGGAGACAAAGATTAAGTACAATCAAACACATACTCTTTCTTTCGTTAAAGAAAGCCAACTTTAACGAGCTGAGAACAATGATAAGCAAACTGCCGTGAAACTCACTCTTAAGGGATAAGAAGTCCAAGCGGGGTGGGAAATCTTGAAAAAGATGCTCCAAGCAAAATTACAAACAATTCCAACCAGAAAAACTGTAGAAGACAACAGAGGAAACCCTCATGGCTCCACAAAACATTAAGTGACAACCTGAAAAGGAAAAAAAGAAGATGTACAGGAAGTGGAAGCAGGGTCAGGCCACAAGGGAAGAATATAAACAAATAGCAAGGAATTACAGTGACAGCATCAGGAAGGCTAAAGCAGGAAATGAACTGAGAATAGCAAGGGATGCTGAGAACAACAAGAAAGCCTTCTTCAAATAAACGAAATGTGAAAGAGAAAGGTGTCCAGCTACTTAAAGTGGATGTCAGAGTGATAACAGGTGGCAAGGAAAAGGCAGAGGTGCTCAGTTCATGCTTTGCCTCAGACACTAATCAGGACTTAAATGATAATGTGGTAGTATCCAATGATTTGTTTGAAGGCTAGACATTTTATTTAAAAATTGTGTTTGTGTCTTTTTGCAGTTGACTACCATAAATATTCTTATTAAGCATTTTAGTGTTATAAAATGTACATTGTAGTAAGGCATAATTCTATGAGTTGCACTCCCAATAGAGGAGCTTTCCCCCATCCTGTATCATGATGGCAAGAGCCAGGCAAGGTGAGACGAGCATGGAGGCAATTCACCTGCATTCCTTTGTTTAAAATACAAACAGCAGCTGGACAGGCTTCTGGTTTTTTTTCTAGCTAAGTCCTCTTTTGATGGGTAGGAAGGGGACTGGAGAGGTCACGGGATATTTTAGAATTCATCCTCTTCCACAATGGCCCACCGACACACATCTCCAAGATTGTATTCAGACCTCATAAGAGAAGATTTCAGTGGTGACATCCTCCCCTCTTCTCACAGTTTTGTTTGCAAGTGTGGTGCCTCAGTTGCTGTCTAAGGGCCATAAGATTGCTCACTCAGTATTTAGTTATATAACTGAGTTCTTTGCATGTTTCTCTACTTTACATTGGAACTCCAGCAAAGTGCAAGATGGCTATTAGGGGTAAATTGACTTTTTGTCTTGCATGTAGGACAAGCAAGCTCTTGCTGATCAGAAGAAAGCCAAGTTCCATCAGACTGAAGGGGATCACCTCACACTTTTGGCTGTTTACAACTCTTGGAAGAACAACAAGTTTTCAAATCCCTGGTGCTATGAAAACTTCATCCAAGCCCGTTCTCTGCGTCGTGCTCAGGATATTCGCAAACAGATGTTGGGCATCATGGATAGGTAAAAGTGTGGTCATGAACAGGAGAAAGATGTGTTTTCAGCTTTAGGAGAAGGTGACTTACTATAGTTATCCATGATTTTGTAATGTCCAGGCTTGATTACTATAATGTGCTTAGGGCTCTCTCTGAGCAGTGCTTGGAAACTTCAAAGAATATGGCAGCCAGGCATTTGGTAGGGGCTGGCTGGGTTGTACATGTTACACGTTCACTGAGTGAGCTTAACTGCCTCCTAGTGTATTTTCTAATACAAAGTGTTAAACCAAACTTTTAAAGCTCTAGGCTTTAGAGCCAGTGTAGCATAGTGGTTACAGTGTTGGGGTGGGACTCGAGAGAACTGGATTCTGACTCAGCCGTACACTCACTGGGTAGGTTTGGGCCAAGCTAACCACCTTATATGGTTGTTGTCAGGATAAAATGGAAAAGAGGGTTATGTGAACAGGCTTGGGTTTTTTGCAGGAAAAAGGTGGGATATAAATATAAAGACTGAGGAACAAATCTTGGTGGACTGCAACTCCCATCAGCTCTGCATGTTTCCCTATGACCTGGAACCTTTAAGCAGAAGAACCAAGTACTCTTCTAGGCATGTTCACCTGTGGTGTTTAAATACTGAAGTCTAAGAATCTCTATGAATCTAAGAATCTTAATGAAACATTTAATTGATATGCTAGGTCAGGTTCAGCTGAGCATGAAATAATTGACTTATTTTTGCAAAAATTATGTTCCACTCTTTGGGCAAAACCCTCTAAGATACGGTTAACAAAAATTAAAGTGACAATAAATAATGCATCCCATAGCATTGTGCCGGGATGTATGCTTATGAATCTGTGTTCATCTGCTGCTTGCTCAGGTCAAGCTTTTAGAAAACCCAGTAGAAGCATCTGTCCCTTTTATCAGTGCTGTGAAGGTTCAGCTTTCCCAAGCCCTCTTTGACTAGGAATGTGTTCTCCATAGGGTGCAGTACTTTACTGAGTTTCTTCTGTAATTTCATTGTCATGATGGAAATAGTAGATCCAGTGAAAAAAATCTAATGCAAGTACTTTCAGATTGGAGAAAAGCCTTATTTGAGAATAGACTTCTAAGCATCCTTGCTTCTGTGGGAGGGCAGGCTTAACTGGTGCTTATATGAAATTTTGTCCAGGCTGAGGGGCTGCATCCTTACAAGCATCTGCTCTAAACCCTTCCACCGCTCCTCTGGTTTGGCAGGCACAAGCTGGATGTAGTGTCCTGTGGGAAAGCAACAGTACGAGTCCAAAAAGCCATTTGCAGTGGTTTCTTCCGGAACGCAGCCAAGAAGGACCCTCAGGAAGGCTACCGGACTTTGATTGACCAACAGGTGGTCTACATCCATCCCTCCAGTGCCCTGTTCAACCGCCAGCCTGAATGGTAAGTGGCTAGGGAATCGATTAGAGAAAGAGACCTCTTGGCAAATTACAAAGCATTTGTTGCCTTAATCCTAGATAGGGAGAGAAGTAAAAGCCCGGAATAAAGGAATGCACTTGTATTGCAAGGGATTTGAGTAATTTGACTCTACCTATCAGGTGACTCTATACTTGATTGTGCAGTACAGTAGCAGATTTATCATTTTTGAGGTGTGGGTGTTAACACATTATTTTACTGTAGCCCTTTGACTATACCTTTCCTCTGTGCTCCTGTGATCTAAAGTGTGAGAGGTTTTTTTTGGTCCCCTGTAGTTTTTTAATTCCTTTTACAAGAACAGTGAGCTGCATGGTACTTCTGTCTGCTCTGGTGTGGCATGAAGTTATGCTCTTAACCAGGGGTGTCCAAACTTTTTGCAAGGAGGGCCAGATTTGGTGAGGTGAAAATGTGTGGGGGCCGACCATTCAGCCTGACATTCTTTGAACCATTAACATTAAATGCAAATGAACTATTTTATGAAAGACTAAACAAATAACTTAACTGCACTAATGTGAAGGGTGATACTGAGATCTCGAATGCATTATATAGGCCAGGTCTGGCTCAAAAACAGTGGTTTTGATGCGCAAGATGTCACACAGGTGAAACTCAGTCTCGTCCTCACGCAGTTCTTGTTAATGTTCATAACCGAGAATGTCTTCTTGCACAAGTATGTCGAACCAAACAAGCTCAGCATTTTCTTAGCAAATGTTCGAATCTCTTGGAACCTGTCTTTATCCAGCTGGCGGTAAAAGTTGACAAGAGGGAGCTGTTGGTGCCGACTGCGACACTCGGCGTCACACTGCAGCTCAGTGAGCTCCAGCTGCAGGTGGTCTGGAGTGTCATCAGGGTCCACAGAGAAAGGAGATGAAAAAAGCGTGATCTCCTTTTCAATAGCTGCAAAATCCCGAAAGCGCTGTTGAAACTCCTCAGCCAGAGATGAGATGTCTGCTTCATACCTCCTTATTTGTGCACTCATATTGTTCTGTGGAAAACTGGTCATTATTTCCTGCAGTGATGGGAAATGTGTGGTATTGGGCTGCATTTGTGACAGGTGCCTTTGAAAAAGTAGCAGCTTGGTCCCAAAGGCTTTGATATGTGAATAAAGTTGGCTTACCACTGCATTTTGCCCCTGAAGGCTCGTGTTCAGCACGTTCAGATGTCGTGTTATGTCAGCTAAAAATCCAAAATCAGTCAGCCAAACAGGATCAGATAGCTCTGGCATCGGTTGTCCCTTTTTTGCCAAGAATTGTCCGATTTCCTCCCTAAGAGAGTAGAAGCACTGCAGTGCAGACCCCCGACTGAGCCATCTTACCTCGTTGTGATACACAACATCTCTGTATTCAGCCTGGATGTCGAGTAGAAACTGTTGAAACTGGTGGTGGCACAGGGCTTTGGAGCAAATATAATTAATAGCCTTCATCACCGGTTTCATAACATGATCATATTTCAGATGGTTTGGCACAGAGAACTTGTTGGTGAATAATACAATGGAGTTTTATAGCTTTGCCTCCTTCTTCGCTGACTTTGTTACAGACTAGGGTTGATAATCCACTTGGCTCGCCAGCCATGGCAGGTGCGCCGTCCGTAATAATCCCAGTGACTTTATTCCACGGTAGTTTCATATCATCTACGGTGGAACAAACAGAAACAAATAAATCTGTTCCTCTTGTTTGGTCCTTAAGGCTCTGGAGGTCAAGTAGCTCTTCAGTCACGTTCATGTCATTGTCCACTCCTCTCAAAAAAATCAATAACTGAGCGGTGTCAGATGCATCCGTGCTTTCGTCGCAGGCTAATGAAAAAAAGTCAAACTCCACTCCTTTTGCCTCTAACTGTCTCTTAATATCAGATGAAACGTCTTCAGTTCTCCGTACCACAGTGTTATGAGCCGGGCAAACATTGGCAAACTCTTGCTACTTTCTCCACCATTTTCATCACGCAGTCTTCAATAAATTCACCCTCAGTAAAAGGTTTGCAGTGCTTGGCAATCAGCGTTGCCACCTCGTAGCTCGCCTTTGTGGCATTTTCATTTGACTCACGGGCTCTTGTGAAAAAGCGCTGCTGTGCCGTTAAAGCAGCTTCCAGTTCCTTCCATTTTTTGCTGCGTTCGTTCCCAGTTAGCTTGTTGTAGTTAGCATGGTTTGTCTGGTGGTGCCTCTTGATACTGAATTCCTTGAAAACAGCCACAGTCTCTTGGCAAATTAGGCAGACACAGTTGTTTCGTATTTCAGTGAGAAAATACTCCAATTTCCACTTGTCCTGGAAGCGGCGGCCCTCGCTGTCAACTTTCCTTTTTTTAGTTACAGTCACCATTTTAAAAATGGGCACACAAGCTTTGTGTCACAAGAGTCACGCGGCGAGAGTGCTGACTCAGGTCTACTGCCATCTTCTGGTGAAATATAACCACCAGCCTTGAAGGAGCAGGAGGCAGCAGGGGACAGCTGCGGGAACCACTGTGCGGTGAAGGGAAAAACGCCGGCCGGCGGGGATGAGTGACAGGCTGAGCCGGCGGGGAGAAGAGGCTGTGGGCCGCTCGCAATTTGAAAACGGGCCGCAATTGGCCCCCGGGCCGGACTTTGGACATGCCTGCTCTTAACGGAACAATAAAGTTAAGAGCATAACTTCATGCCATAAATTATGGCACTACATTGCACTGTTGTAAATTGCCCAGAGAGCTTCACCTTTGGGGCAATATAGAAATGAAATAAATCAATAAAATACCTTATGATAGCTTGTGGTGGAAAAATTCTGACTACTCTTGGCATCTACTGAAATACATTCCACTGAACATTCTTAGGCTAGAAGGCAAAGATATTGGTCAAGTTTGTCCTCCGAAAGTCAAACATACTGCTGGAGTGGTCAACCACCCAATCTGGGGATTGGGTTTCTGTGGGCATCCAAGAAAGTGCTGCTGTTGTTCAGTAGAAGAATTAAGCCAGAAGGGGAGTTCTGTTCTCTTGATAGAATTTAATTTCCCTCAAAAGATGGAACCAATTTGGGAGTGCCTCTGGCCCCAGCTTTGCTCCTTCCTGGATGCTCAGGGGTTAGCTGTGCCTCAATGTGCCTTTATTGTACAGTTTTGGCTGGTGGACAAGAGAAGATCACTTTCCTAGGTAGAATCAGATCTAGCCACTGCTGCCCTAGGCATGTCCAAACTGTGTTAATGTAATTCATTATAGTACATGAAGTTGCCCCTGAATATTGGTCAGAAACTTCAGCTTGAGGGAATACACAAGTAAACTAACTTCTGGAGCCACTTGTTGATCATGACACTCTATTTTGTTCTAACTGTTGGCTTGCATTTTGTTTCCAAATGCAGTTCAGAGTTCTGATTCTTAATTAAAAGCCAGGACAAAGATATTTGAAGGATCACTGCATTCATCGAGTGTGCAATCCCAATTGTCTTGCTGTGCATCCCACCAATTTCAGAAACACAATTGGTTAGGGCATAAGACATTCAGGCACAGTACTGTGGGGTGCTGATGATGCCAAATTTTGATGTCAGATTTGTTCGGGAACAATTCGATTATGATGTCTGATATATTCGTATATCCTTGTTCTAGCTGAGGCTGTAGGTGTGAGAACCAGTCCTTGTATAATGCGTGTGAGAGAGAATTTGTAGAGTAAAAATAGAGAAGGCTTCCGTTGAAGTGCAAAAGATGCCCTAATGCACCTATCCTTTCCCCACAGGGTGGTATACCATGAGCTAGTGCTCACAACCAAGGAGTATATGCGGGAGGTCACCACCATAGACCCCCGCTGGCTGGTAGAGTTTGCTCCAGCCTTCTTCAAGGTCTCTGATCCCACAAAGTTGAGCAAGCAAAAGAAGCAACAGCGTCTAGAGCCACTTTACAATCGGTATGAAGAGCCCAATGCCTGGAGAATATCACGAGCATTCCGGCGACGATGAGCCTTCTTCCTCTCATGCCAGGAACTTTTGGATATCCCTGTACAACACAGTCCTATCCCAGTCATACTTTTGAGCTATGTACTGTCAATTAGTTGATTAAACCTCAAGACATACAGTGGAAGGAAGTATGAGGAAGCACAGTTCTCAGCCACCAGCTGATTGACATCATGATGACTTCTGAGATGCCTTTTATCTTTGTTTAGTTCTATCCAAAGATCCAAGGTTGCTAACCTGCTTACTGAAAGGCCTTAAAAGGTTGAATTTCAATTTGTATGCTGCCCAAATTTTGAACTGAGGAAAAACACAAAACTCTCTCTTCCATTTGGAAAGACTGTGTTTGCTTTAAAACATCCCACTGGCAGCACAGTTGAATGGCTGTACTTTTGGAAGAATGCTCAGACTTCAGTATGGGATAGTTTTGCTTGGATGTCATCTGTCAAGTGTACGGTAATGTCATTGTTCAATACTTGTCCAAGGCCCGAGTGAAACAGGCTACAGAGGCTTTTGGTATAATGTGCACTTCTTTAAAAAAATGTTCACCATTATCAGAACTGCTGTCAGAAAGTAGCATTCCTGTATTTGATCAAAAAGTTTCTGAAACAGGTTTTTAACTTACAAACAAATAAATTGTGTACAGTGTTTGTGTCACACTCTTTTCCTATTTGAAAATGCTGCTTTCCTTATGGTGCCCAGTTTTGCTGTACTTTTAGGGTACACAGTAATAACGTGTGGTATTTGGGGGAGGAGGAAGAAGGAAGGAAGCTACTGTGTTGATGGCTGCATAACTGCACATCACAGCTGCTGGTAGATCTTTGCTTGTGTCCTGGATGTGTCTAGTACAATGAGGATTTGTTAAATAAGTGGTCTTCATTGTGGGCTTTCCCTTAGACTAGAACAGTGATGGTGAACCTTTTAGAGACCGACTACCCAAACTGCAACCCAAAACCCACTTATGTATCGCAAAGTGCCAACACTGCAATAAAACCTGAAAACTGAGGTTTTAGTTTAGAAAAAATAAGTCACAACCAGTCCAAGCAAATACACACACACACACACTTGGCAGTGCACTGACGGGCCGTGCGAAAGCTCGGACAAGTCATGGTTAATGAGTCGTGGCTCGTGATGTCATCGCCTGGCGCCGCTACTCCTTTCTGAGTATGCGCATGGCCCCTATCTACACTGTTACCTGATGCTCGGCTGCGGGGGTGATGCTGGGGCGACTTGGCTCACGTGCCAACAGAGAGGGCTCTGCATGCCCACTGTGGCACACATGCCATAGGTTCACCACCACTGGATTAGAAGCTGTCTGTTGGGTTCAGAGTGCTTAGTTGCTGAGGTACTAAGGGTCAGTTAGCAGAATCACAGTCCAGCATTATAACTAGAAATGATCAATCATACATCCACAGTTGTTTATTTTAAAAGATAAAGCTTCCTCTCTTCCCCGCATCCCAGTCACATACATCCAGCTTCATCTACTCTATTAAATATGGATGGTGCAAGCATTGTACCACATGTTACAGTGGATGCATTTCCTTTGATTCGCTTCCTATCAGACTTTTGTAAGCTGTTGCAAGAAGGTTGAATTAAGAAGCATAATGTTTCTTATACAAAGAGGCACTAGCTAAGTATTAGCAATTATTACAAGGCAATAGGTAATTTCTGCAATCAAAACTTTATAGAAGTATCTTCATACGCCATATATTTTCTTGCAGCACTTAGTTCACAAAAGGAGAAAACCAGTGAGAATGTGCATTTATCATTGCTAAGAGTTAGTATATGGTAGATAGAAGTTGAAATGAAGAGCCAGTGTGGTGTAGTGGTTAAGAGCATGGGACTGGACTCAGGCGATCTGGGTTCTAGTCCTCACTCAGCCATGGAGCCAACTGGGTGACTTTGGGCCAGTCACAGACTCTCAGCCCAGCCTACCTCACAGGGTGGTTGTTGTGGGGATAAGATGGAGGAGGGGAATGATGTAAGCTGCCTTGAGTCCTTTGTAGGAAAAAGGCAGGATATAAATTTTAAAAAAATTCTTTGTCACCACTTTAAGCAGTTAACATTTGGTTTAAATTAATAAGAATGCATCTGTATGATTAGGGAACTGGAAAAGAAAGGTTTCTACGTAAAATATTTAAAAGATGGTGAGACTTAGTCTACAATGAGAAGAAAACTGACATATCTGAAATACTGAAGTGATAAGACTGCCTTCAATCAAAGAAGAAAAGAATGTGTATAGGAGCAGGGGATGGGAGGGGATATGGCTGATCCTCGGAATATTAAGACCTAAATGAGTGTTTGCAACAGCAGGGGTTTGGACCTGTTGGCCTTCTGCCCCCTTCAACTTCTATTAATCTATGATTCTATGATTGACCTCAGCAGTATTCAATGCACTTGTAAATGAAATGTATCAGTCATTTTAATGAGGAAAGATGTGGACTAAGTACTCTTAAGTTTCTTCCAAATGACCATAATTACTCAGATACAAAAACCAGTTTTACTACAAAACTTGTCATTTAGTATTATTATTTCCAATCCCATAATATTCATAATGGAAATTTAACATAACTCCATTTTAAAGACCACCAAGGCAATGCAGGTTTTATTATGGTCATATGACTGAATCAAATTAAAGTTCAAGACATAACACAAGTAAAGCAAAGATGCACAAATCCCATGTAATGCATGCAGTGTAGCTAATATAGTCAACCAGTTTCACTCTTTCTATTAGGTAAAATGTGTCTTGCACAGCCATATATTAAATTCCTTGTGCTGGTTATTTATTTATTTATTTTTTGATTTATATCCTACCTTTTTCCTACAAAGGGCTCAAGGCAGCTTACATCTCCTCTCCATCTTATCCCCACAACAACCACCCTGTGAGGTAGGTTGGGCTGAGAGTCTGTGACTGGCCCAAAGTCACCCATTTGCTCCATGGCTGAGCAGGGACTAGAACCCAGATCATCTGAGTCCAGTCCCATGCTCTTAACCACTACACCACACTGGCTCTCCCGATTAACTAGTAAAATGAACATCAATTATGTGAAAACAAATAAATTAAAAGTTGCAGTATACAAATGAAAATGTCATGGTTTCAGAGTTCCTACATAGACTCTTCTTGAAATGGAATTCTAACATAGGCATTAAATTTTGCAAGTACAAATCTCTGTGAACATTTGTTTTCTTAACAGTTAAAATGATGTAGTACCATAATCTGGCAGAATTCCGTGAGTCATAGGAACATGTTCTTTTGGTGACAGAATACAGATTTTTGTCTTTCAGTATTGCCTAATTTTGGGGTTGATAATTTAAATGCCTGTTGTTGCACAAGAAATTCAAATGAACCAGTTGAACTAATTTTACATATGTAGGATGTAGAATTTATTATGTGTCTGTTAACGTAAGATGTACAGTAGTTGCCACTGAAAGGAGAGTAGAGCTGCAACAACCATGTTAGTGCCTGGTCCACACTCAGCTATCACAGACCCTTTAGCAGTTCTTTGTGGTCTCTGTGCATCACACCTATGGGATTGGCATCTGAGCAGAGCCTCTTCCCAAGAAGCTTCTATAGCTAAGCATTCAACTGGGCAGGCCCCTCCTCTTCCTGTTCCAGGATAGCCAGGGAAGAGGCTTCCACCCATCCATCAGTTCTTTTCCGACGTCCATTGAGTCTAAATTGGGAAGCATGTCTCCACTTGAGTATTTGCATTCTCTCCTTTTCTCATATTTGCGCCTCAAAAACCCTCTCTTTCATTCCTCATTTTCACTCTCTGCCAAAAAAGCCTTAACAAAAATATATTTTTCTATCCACTGCTCCTTGCATCTCTCTCTGGGTTGCCCATGCCTTTCTGACTATCTCCTCCTTCTGCATCTACTGCAATGGTGTCCTCACCAGCTTTTCAGAGCTATGCTACCCAATGGCCTTTCTCTCTGCTTCATCTGCCTGGGCAAGGGATATGTCATGGAGGTCTGTCCTCACTGCCAGGCCTTCACAAAACAGACCCATAGACACCAGGCTGATTGCCTGAAGTCTAAACTCTGGAAGAAAGCTCTCCAGGTCGCCAAATCATCCAAACAAAGACAGGACCACCCTTCTACCTTGGTGTTGAGAGGTGTCTTGACTGAACATTGATCATTGTGTTGTGTCAGGGCCATTTGCCTGGTGACCATACAGCCAGGAGTTCTGCTAAATGGTTGAAAAAGAGAGCCACCAGTGTGTCAAAAAAAAAGAAAAAAAGAAAAAAAAAGAGGAGGCACTGTATGAGCCCTCATTGCCCAGGAACACCAAGGATCTGATCCCCATCAATCATTGGCCAGTTGCAATCCCTGAAGCTGAGGGAGGACTCAGCTACTGTGCTGGAAGGGGAGTTCAGAGGCAGTCCCACCAGGTTGTTTGACCACCCATCACCCCAGACATTGGCATACAGGAAGTAACATTCCTGAGAGCCACATCCAATGCCCCTTGAGACTGTCTTGCCCATCCCTGGGTGCCCCATTGAGACTGACACCACTACCATTGGAAAGCAGCTTGACGCCAAGGCAATTCACCATGTCAGCATCAACACCATGCTCGGGTCAGGAACACTGGGAATTATTCCACTCTTTCCTCATCGTTTGAGACTGGGCCTCCATAAAGCATACAATGATCTTCTGAAATTCTTTGTTGCATTTCAGTAGGCAACCTATATTTTCAATATGATCTTCAGTGCTACTTCCTTCTGGGAATCCAACTTGAACAGGCATTTTTCATTCCATACATTATCTGTTGCAATATCTTGAGCATCACTTCACTTGCATGAGAAATTTGTGCAACTTTGAGTATCTTAATATCTGCTTAGTGTTTCTGCTTTGCTTTTTCATTCAGAATGCAATGTTGATACATTTTTCATTAGAACAGATTTTAAAATAATGTTGCACCAGTCCTGGGAACACTCCATAGCTGGGGTATTGGTGGAAATGTCTCTTCAGTTACACTTAGAATAGGTTTATGCTATAGAAACAGCCTGATCATCTTCCAATCCAGGCCATAATTATCACTTTCTCTTGAAGTGAAGGAAAGTGTTTCAAGTGCTCAAGATAATTTTAGCTGTTTTGTTAAAAGAAAAAAGCAAAAAAAGAAAGATAATTGAGCTAGGAGAATACTGATTCTAAAATCAGCAATGTGAATGGTGAAAATGAAGTGCAAATTCCCTTCAGTGACTTCACTGGCCTGGATCAACTAGGTTATAATTCTTCAGGAGCCTGTCTGTTGGGAAACAACCATACCTTACTATCTCCCCAAATCTATCCAGGGTTTACTACTGAATGAAAGTCTCTACACAGCAGTGAGAGTACTTTGCTAAGAGAATATATTTTCAGTCTGGGGACAGATCAGATGAACTCCAGTTAGTTCTAAAAACTGCTTAATCTTACTTTTGGGTTTTCCAATCAACATTTCAGAAAGATTAATCGACCCATAGTGGGATGAGCTGTAAGCCCACCCCTTGTGGCTGCTAGCTAGATGCACCTGACCCTACAAGAGCCAAGGGTCCAACCAGCAACTGCACAACTGTATCAAAGAACAGCTGTAGCCTCCCATGGCAATGGGTCCCAGACGAAGTGGAACTGCAGAAGAGTGCAGGTCAGGACAGGTAAGACAAGCCTTTACCTGCACAAAAGGGCAACAAGAGAAGAGTGCACAGAGTACAGACAGGGCACGTACGTTTATCCCAAGGAAGGTACTGCTGTTTCACCTCATTGTTCTGTGGATTTTTTTTCTCTAACGGACTGACAAAATCTGGCTTTGGAGGGCGGGGTGGGGTGGGGGATTCTGTCTGATTTTTCCCACCCTGGAAATCTAATTGTCACTGTTACATCAGGTTTACAGTAATGCCCACTATTGGAGCATTTCCTTAGAAACATAGAAAAAGTCAGAAGGGGTCTCCTGGGCCATGTAGTCTGACCCCCGGCTCCAGCTGGCTCCACTCATTTCCTTATCACATACAATGTTATCATAGCAAATACCTTTGTGTAGCCATTATTTAAAATCTGGCCTTTCCATCACTCAAGGCAGTTAACAATAATAAAATACCAATAAAAACAAATTTAAATTAAACATAACCCCCAAACAACAAATCAGTTAAAGATGAACACAACCGTAAAAGCACAGAGCACATAAACAGTGTCAGCAACTAGTTTACATGTCAAAGTCCTGCTGAACAGAAATTAATTTGTTCTCCTTCCACTGGCAAACAAAGAAGGGGACAATGAGGTCCTCCTCACAAGGACATTCCAGAGACTGGGAGCAGCCACTCAGAAGGCCCTCCCTCATGTCTCCACCAAACATTCCTCTGATGGCAGTATGGCCAAGAGAAGGGCCTCTGCCTCAGACTGGGCGGACTGGGTGATCTTCCAGATATCCTGATCCCAAGTTGTAGAGGGCTTTGTAAGTCAGAAATGTTAAAAACAAGAAGTCCAAATAAGCAATCAGCACTTTGAGTTGTGCCCAGAAACAGACAGACTGCCAATGAAGCTGTTGTAAAAGGGGAGAGACACTCTCCCTACAACAGGCCCTGGTCAATAATCTGATTACAGCATTTTGGGCCACCTGCACTCTCCCAATCCTGTTGCACTCGTGTAGCTCACTTCAGAGAGATGAGGTATCTTGGGAAGTTTCAGCATTTGCTCAGTTCGTCAGGAGGAGGATGCAAATTTGTGGCATTTCTTCCATAAAATGTTTATTTACTTGGAGCTTTAGATGAGGGTCCACTATATAATCAGCCCAACAGATCCACATTCCTCCAGGGATTTAATACAAACAGCTGAATCAGGCTCATATAGGGTGACTTCCTGATATGCACACAGACTTTGCTTCGCTCCTCTCTTTAGTTTATTAGAAAAAAAATTAATGTTGCAAGCTGCATAGTGGTCCCTCTTGGGATAGTTGGCAGCTTACAAGTGCAAAAATAAATGAATAGATTACTAAATGGCTATCAATTCAAGAGCTGGTGGAGGGGAGAAAGAATCCTTTCTAATTAGAGGCACTAAGTTGTAAGGGACCCCTGGAAAGTAATTTAGATTGACCCGCCAGACCACTGAAAACAAACAGGCAAACCAAAATAACAGTTTTCCTGTAAGACACAAATGCACAGATCTTAGCCAAACATTTTTTAACAAAAATCTAAACAGATTTTTAGATTCAACTAGATTTAGATTGTTAGACTCCCACAAACATCAGCAAATGTTTCCGGTATTGCTACAAATATGCAGAACAGAGTTCAGTTCATTAAGAGTCTCAGAAAGCTAAAGACATGTAAGTGGCCATCCCAGATAGAACTCCAAACAGGAAAATTTCACACTGCAACTGTTTGTTAAAGCAGTCCATACTTATTGTTCTTTTGACATCCAGCAGTGATTCATAAATCGTATTTTATTGCCTATAAAGACTTCCATCACTTTATTATACTGCCATTGACAGTCTTCAGGGAAATGTACTGATACAAATTTCATCAGCTTGATCTTCAAAGAGATTAAAGAATTGGCTTTCAGGGAACATATCTGTTCTCTTAAAGCTAAGGCGGCTGACCTATAGAAGCAAAGAGAGGTAGGCATGCTGAATGAACAGACTAGCAGGGCCCAAACTCTTGGATGACAGCACCTCTATAGTCACAGAGGAAGAGGGACTTGGGGAGGAGGGTGTCCTGCTGAGGGAAAGGACAATGATGCTGTAGAAGGGACACATTCCTTGAAAGGCAAGTGTGCGTCCTATTACATGGAGGATACCCCTTTGAGGGGCGGGGGACTTCTGGTAGTGGGAGGCTCAGTCATTAGGAACATAGAAAGCTGTGTTTGTGATGGACGTGAGAACCACATAGTGAATTGCCTGCCTGGTGCAAAGGTTGCAGTTATCACAGAATGGTAGAGTTGGAAGGGGCCAAGAAGGCCATCAGGTCCTGCTGTTGCTGGTCATCCATTTATGCCATCCCACTCAGATGACTGTCCAGTTACATCTTGAATGTTCCTAGTGTGGGAGAGCCCACAGCCTCTCTAGGCAACTGGTTCCATTGTCAATCCCATTCCATCACATGCCCTCTAGATAGCCTTGTCGATAGTGCAGGCATGGAGTCAATGATCATGATCTATGTTGGTACCAATGATGTGGGGAACTGTAGCCATGAGGCTGAGGTCCTGGAAGCCAAATTTAGGTTGCTAGGTGGAAGGTTGAAATGCAAGACCTCCACAGTGGCTTTTTCAAAAATGTTTCCAGCTCCACACCAGGGCCAGCTAGATGGGTGCAGCTGAGGAGTCTCAATGTGAAGGGGAGAGGGTGTTGTAGAGAGGAGGGTTTCACATTGGTAGGCACTGGGGAACAATTTGAGACCAGCCAGCATGGTACAGGAGGGACCAGAATGGAACCAGGCAGTTGGCATGTAACATTAAGAAGGTGGCAGAGCAGCTTTTAAACTGAACTCTGGAGGAAAGCCGACAGAAGATGGGAAGCATCCAGTGTGGGACAAATCATCCCTAGTGGAGGAAGGGGAGAATTTATTGCACCAAGAAAATACCAAATGGTTGGCCAAATGTAGGAGGGAAGGAAGTAGTTAATGAGGTTATGCTAAGGCATGATGACCAGTTGGAGAGGACAAAGTGCCAGAACAACAGCTGACCATGGCTGGAGTGGGACACAGTGCTTAAGTGTTTCTGTGCAACGGCTAGAAACCTAAGGGACAAAATGGGAGAACTGGAGTACCTGGTGCTAAAGGTAAAGCTCGATATAGCAGGCATTACAAAACCTGGTGGAGTGGAGATAACCAATGGGAAATGGTCACTGCTGGATAGAAACTGTATAGGAAAGAGGCAAGGGCATTTTGGAGAAGGTGTTGCCCTCTGTTGAGAAGGGCAAAGAGTTCAGCAAAAAAGTGAGAGGAGGACTCCACAGAAACACTGTGGGTAAAAATTCTTGGCTCCAAAACTATCTTAATCATAGGAGAATGCTACTGTCCCCAGGGCCAGAATGCTCATGGTGCTCTTGAGACGGGAAATGACATCCAGAAGGCCACCAACAAAGGCAGTACTATAATAATGGGAACTTTCAGTTGCCCACACATTGACCGGATAAATGCATGTTCCAGCTCTGACAGAGAGGTTACATTTCTTGATGCCCTAAATGACTACCCTAGAGCAGTTAGTCATGGAGCCATGCAGAGGGAAGGCAATCTTGGAATTAGTCCTAGGCGGGGTTGCCCAAACCATAGTACAGGATGTAAACGTTGTTGAGCCATTAGGTACCAGTGACCCTATACCATGGGTCCGCAAACTATGGCCCGGGGGCCAGGTCCAGCCCGCCGTGCCCATTCATCCGACCTGCCATTCCCATTTGGACCTGCCGCGCGCGTGCCTTTGCGCACACCTGCTGCTACCCACTTCACCCCGTGCGTGGGGAGGCAGCGGTTTGCTCGCTTGAAGAACACGACGTCCAAGCGAGCAAGCCACTGCCTCGTTTGCCCGCCTCATGGCGCATGTCTCTCCCTGCCTCCCCTCCCCTCGCCGTGTGCACCCACCTGCACCTCGCCTCACCTCGCCTCGCCGTGTGCCCCGCCCCCACCTCAGCGTGTGCGCCCGCACGCACCACCCCTGCCCCGGCCGGTGCACAGCCCTGGCACCACCTTTCCAGCCCGTGCCAAGCACCAGCAGCTTTCAACGGGCCTCCTGGTGGAAAGGTTTGAGGACCCCTGCCCCATACAGTTAGGGAGAAGACTGCCAAAGAGGCTGAGCACAGTTGCATTTGACCTCAAAAGAGGAAACTTTCAAAAATGAGGAAACTGGTAAAGAAGAAGCTGAAGAGGGGAATCACTAAATTTAAATTCCTTCAAAGCACTTGGAGATTACTAGAAACACTATAATAGAGCCACAGATAATATGCATACCATGTGAGAAAAGGTAGCACAAAGTCCAGGAAATAGTCAAGGAAGCTATTAAAAAGCTTCCTTCAAAAATGGAAGTCTTGCCCATGTGAAAAGAACACATGGTACCACAAGGCTGCACAAGGGAGATGCAAGCAGATAAGCAGAGAAGCAAAGAAACAGTTTGAAGAGCACATCACTAACTATGTCAAGGTTAACAATAAATAATTATTTAAATATATCAAAAGAAAGAAAGCAGCTAAGGAAGCAGTTAGGCCAGTGGATGATAATGGAATTAGAGGAGCATTAACGGGGGGATGAGAAGATTTCAGAGAAGCTGAATCAATTCTTTTTGTCCGTCTTCACAGCAGAGGATGCAGGCAGCCTTGCTTGCGAGGCGCTCCTTGTCCCATACATTGTAGTTGTGCTCAGCAAGGATCAACTGTTGTGCATAGTAGGCACAGGCCTGGAGCAGCAGACGTGGGCTTTGTCTCTGAGAAAGTACTGCCCCAAGGGCCTGACTTTAGGCAGTTGCCTCCACTATGAAGGGTCAGGATGTACTAGGATAGGCACTGAAATAAATGCAGACTTTAACTGAGGAAACATCTCTTGAGCTTCAGGGATCCAGGAAAATTTCACTTCCTTTATGAGCAGAGCAGTGAGAGGAGCAACCTGAAGGTTGTGCATGCAACTGAAGGGAAAAGCCTGTAAAAACTGGCAAACCCCAAGAATCGTTGAACTTCCTTCACATTTTTGAGGGGTTCCCAGTCTAGGATGGCTTGAGCTTCTTAGGATCCATGCGGAAACCCATAGGGGATATAATGTAACCAAAGAATTCCATAGAGTCCTGGTGAAATGTGCATTTTTCCAAGTTAGCATATAGGCAGTGCTCTCGAAGCTGGAGAAGGTCTACATCAGGGGTGGGCAATTAATTTTCCTATGGGGCCACATGAGACACTTTGACAGTTGTTAAGGGCCGGACCAATACACTTACAGCTCTGCTCAATATATAGCTCTATAAAAACAGTAAATGAAACATTACAATGATACAATGAAAATGTGGAGCACAGAACAACACTATTGAATGAATATTCACAAAAACATTAACATTACATGAAAAGCATTAAATTCAATTCAATTTAGCAGATCCTTCAAAATAAAAGCAGTGCAGTTGTATTGCTTGCATCTATATTATGACGATATATATTTGCATTGACTTTTAATTTGCCAGTGACCTCATGCAGGCCAGTCAGGGTCAGCCATCGGGCCGGATGTGGCCCACGGGCCGTACAATGCCCAGGTCTGGTCTACATGAACATGTTGCATATGTTCTTCCAACATCTCAGAAAATATTAGTATATCGTCTAGATGAGCTGCAATGAAGCGATCCAACATGTCATACAGAGTATCATTTACAAAACGATGGAACGTGGCATGGGCATTGGTTAGGCCAAATGGCATAACTAAATAGTCAAAGTGGCCATATCAGGTTTGGAATGCTGTTTTCCATTTGTCACCTTCGTGGACTCAGACTAAATTATAAGCACTTCATAGGTCTAGTTTAGTGAAGATTTGGGCCCCCTGTATTCATTCAAAAAGTTCAGGATTGAGGGGCAGAGGGTACCAATTCTTCACCGTCACCTTGTTTAACCAATGGTAATCAAAGCAGGGGTATCGCCTGTCATCTTTCTCTTTTACAAAAAGGAGGGAAGCCCCTGCTGGGGATGTGGAAGGACAGAAAAATCCCCAGGCCAGATTATTGTCCTGAGAACCTGGACTTCAAGTTTCGATAGGGCATAGATGTGCCCAAATGGAACTTCTGCTCCTGGATGAAGATCTATTGGTCAATTGTAGGGACAACAAGGCAAGGTTTCAGCCCCCTTCTTCTCAAAAACATTGGATAGGTCTTGGTATGGGAGTAGAAGCAGGGCTGGCAGGGACTGTCTTCACCTATTGGGAGGGGGTCAGATGAAGCTGTGTGACCAGTGGTGGATGCTAGCCAGCATCTCACCACTGTTGTGATGGGTTCTTTGAGGCATTGTTCCTGGCAGTGTTGTGAATTGAATTGGATAGCCCTCCGCACCCAGGAGACGATGGGGTCATGCAAGGTCAACCAGGAGATTCCCTAGGATCACCAGGAAATGAGGAGTCTGGATGAGTTTGAAGGAAACCCATTCCTGATGATTTGGAGTGACCAGCATGCCTATTGGTTTCACTGCTAGAGTAACTGGGCCTGAAGCTAGAAGCAAGTCATCTAGGCCCTTGGCTGGAATAGGTTTTTCCTCAGGCTGCACTAGAATATGGCATTTCTTGGCGAATTCCAAGTCCATGAAATGTGGGGAAGCTCCAGGATTAAGCAACCTCTCCCCACAGAAACCCCCCTTGAGGCAGGAGCAGCTGAACCAGAAAAGTGAAGTGGGGATGAACTGAGATTGGGTTTCCCCCTAAGACCACCAGAGAGGGTTATTTCCTGCTGCTGACTCCTTAGTGGGGCAAGTATTGACCTAGTGGCCGCTTTTACCACAATAGAGGCAGGGACCCTAATCTCAGAGCTGCTGCTTCTCAGTTGTTCTTAAATGATGCCACGTGTCATCTATTTGCAGAGGAGGTGGACTCCAGAGGAGGTGCTGCGCTGGAAGGGGCTGGAAGGGCCTTCGGAAAGGCATTTCGGAAAGGCACATCAGAAATAGAAGCTGGCATGGATTGAGGCAGCCCTGCAATTCCTTGCATTCTCCTGAGAAGCAGGCCAGGAAGTGTGGCGTGGCATGGGAGGCACAGCTGAGTTCCAAAGCGTCACCTCCTGCTGCAGGGCATGCACCTGGGCTCGCAGGGCTTGGGTCACGTTCCTCCTGTCAGTGACTGTGAGCGCCAGGTCGAGGTGCAAGGGGCCTCAGCAAACTGCCAGTGTCTGGGGTGTGGACAGCTGACTATCTGACATGGGCACCAGAACCCGGGCAGCTAGAGTAGAGAGCAAAGTCCAGTCCAAATTCCAACCAACAATCCAGGATCGGTGTCAGGAATAGAAGAACAAGATAAGTCCAGTCCAAGAGGCAAAAGTGTGGTCAAGCAAGCCAGGGGTCAGGAAACCAAGGAAGCAACACAGACAGGAATGGGCACCTGAGGGCTGGAGGGGGAGGAGGAGCGAGCCAGGGCCAGGAAACCAAGCAGGGGCCAGGAACAGGAGCAAGATCACAAACAGGGTCCAGGGCATTTTTCTCCCTCTTCCATAACACTTGAACCTGGGGCCATCCCTTGAAACTGACTAGTGGGAGGTTTTGGCCAGATAAAACTAAGCACTTCTTCAAACAGCATACAGTTAAACTATGGAATTCACCACCATGGGAAGTGGTGATGCCCACCAATCTCGATGGCTTTGAAAAGGGGCTGGCCAGATTCATGAGGGAGGAGGCTGTCAGTGGGTACTAGCCTTGCTTGCTGTGGGCTACCTCCTGCAGGTACATGCCCACCTACAATGGTTGCTGAGGAGCTTGGGCAGAAGGAGACTTTGCATCTATCTGCCTTGAGGGATTCTGTTGGCAGCTGGTTTGCCACTGACTGTATGGACTACTACACTGAATGGACCTTCAGTCCGATCCAGTATGGCTTTTCTTACATTCTTAAACATCAGAAGTGGTGTGTAAACTGGAGATCTCTCTGAAATGATTGACACACGAAATAGATCATTTTCCTGGGGACTAGAAAGCCAACTGCTCTGCTGGTGCAATTTTGAATAGTTCCTTTCTGTATGGCACCAGGAATATTCTGTGATATGGAATCAGGGTCCACTGAAATCATCCCAATCCTATTCCTTCTCTTCTGGACTGAGAACTGCACTCACTCCTGTATTTTGGAGTATTGGAGCCTTTTGACACCAACTGGGTTTCCTTTTACCTTTGCAATATCTGTTCCTGATGTGTAGCTAAGTGCCAGGATTTACTGCCTTCTGACATTAGCTGCTAGTTAAGCAGCTAAGATAAGCGTAACTCTGACTTTTTCAGAGGCTATATTATAGCCAACCCTCAGAAAAAGCAAAAAGTTGGGCAGAAGATTGAGTTTCCACTACAATCTGCTTAGAGTAGGCGATGAGATGAAATTAACCTTAGAGAATGCTGGAAGACAGTTAAGGACATGAATGAGAAGGGTCTGAAAAACATGATCCATAAAAGAGGAAGTAAACTAAGATGTGGCTGATAGGACAGGCAAGTTGTTGCAATGTATCCCTGATGTGTGTTACACGAGCCAGTCAGAAAAGGAAAGGGTGACAGAATGGTAGGGGATTAGGCTAGTTGTTGCTGCCCTCTGTACAGATTCTTCTGCTGCACATTCTTCTGTGGTGGGCATAGCTCAGACCTGAGATACTTGCAGGGAAGGCAAAGCTCAGAGGTCAGATAATCTAATGCTCTTTCCGTCATAATGATGGTGTGCTTGCCTGGCTTGTCTGCTTCAAAAAACCTCAACCTGGTGTGCCACAGACACATTCTAGTGGCAAGATCATCACCACCACCGTCCCTTTGAAAAACCACCCCACTGCTCTCTTCTGCCCTCTGTCTCTATTGTAGAAGAGTGAAGTAAGTGCACCATTTCTGATCTGAGTACAAGAAAATAATCACCTTTGTTTTCAAAAGTGATTATTTTCTTATACTCAGGTCAGAAATGGGATTATCAACATATAGTAACACAGGCTTATTTGTTATTTTATTCGTGCGCAGGGCCATTTTGTTAACAATATGATTGGCTCAGGCTGACTGGAGTTCAGATTCTGTGATGTCTGAGACTTAAATGTGCTTTATACACCAGACATGCTGCTGAAGATGGGTAGACTCATTGATTTGAACACATACGTTGTTCTGTTGATTTTATCTTCTTTTTTACATCACTGTATCATTCTTCTGAGAATACAATATTCATATACTACTCTGATGACCTCACTGTTGCAGAGTAGCATACAGAATAGCTTGCACCTGTGCTTTTGCTGGAAAATGGTTTAAGGGGAAGGAACTATTTGTTCATTGTTTACTTTTTATATGTATACATCACTTTTCTGTATAAAATAAACACAGAATGACTTCTAGCAAGTCGGGCAGGATTAGATAGCTGTGAAGGGACCTGACACCACATTACTTAGAACTACACAAGTGTTGCATAATATAGCACTGCTAGAAGTGATTAGCAAACTTCTGGGCACTGCCTTTGTCTGGATCTTCTGGGCACCTCAGGAATGTTGCCCCCACTTACTAAGAGATTTTACTAATCAACCTTAGCTGCACCCTCCATTGTAGAACAAGCAGGTACAAAAAGCAGCTTTTCTTAGATGACAGTATCAACTTTACCACAGAAAACTATGCAAATGCTGATTAATGTGGTAAGGTTCAATCATCTGAGCATCGAGCTCATGTGTATAACAAAGAACTTTGCATGCATGTATGTATGTGAGTGTAAATCAGGGTTGCAGAACCTAAAACCTAAGGGCCAAAATTTGCCCACCTGGGCTCCCCTGGATGGCCCCAACTGCCTTTCCTCCAACCCGCTCATTGTTGCGTGGTTTCCTGCTTTGTGTAGTTATTTGCCCAATGCAAAAAGTTGAAATGCTTTTCCTGACCTGGCAGCAAGATTTGGATTAAAATATGGCTGTATTTATTTTATGTTTTGCCTGAACTTGGAATGTATCTTGTAATTGAAAGGGGGTCTTCATTCCATCCCTTTTGTACATGTTCACACAGACGCACATTCCAGGTAAAAGGACGTAGCAGGTGAGAGATTTGGAGGCATCTGCTACTGAATGACAGAGCAAGGAAATAACAGCCACTTGCACACAAGCAAATAGGTAGCTGAATTCCCACCCCCAACCACACACGACCCTTGGAAATGTGGAATTGATTTGATTAAGCTGACACCCCTTGAAAATCCAGCCAGTCCCTTTAGTACTATCTCCACTATGGTAGTAGGTGAGCTGTGGTGTCTAATCTAGAAAAGCTGTTTGCTACTTACTTGGAATAACCTGATATTGCAGTTTGTCATGAAATATACAGACAAGGGTAACCTCTCTACGAGAAATGCAAGAGGATAATAAACTAATTGAATAGTGAAAAGTAATAGAATTGAACAATGGGATGTTCTGCACTGGTTTAACACTATTTATACTTCCCAGCTGGCCAGCATTATTTCCCAGACTCAGTGGAAAGGTGGCTTCTGGTCTCCTTCTCCCATTGCCAAAAAGGCAGGTGAGCACGTCAGAATTCTGTGTGAAAAGTTATGACTCGGGCTGGTCTACCCCGTTCTGGACGCGCTGAAAACCACCCAGTGCTTTCAAATTATCACCATTAATTTGTAGGAAAGACGTCTGGAGGGAACTTTCCACTACTCTTAACGGTGAGATATTTATCGTCACCTTTAAAAAAGAGATATACTTACTCGAAATTTATATTAAATTTTAAGAATTGCTGGTGCCTCTGCTCCTTCCATCTCTTTCAAGTTGTGTGGTGCGAATTATTGGAAGTGGGGACCCTATTTATTGTAGATCTAGCTATTAAATAACCTTGAGATTCAGTGAAAGAACTGTTGATGCCTTTTCTAGCAAAGCCAAACTGTTATCCATCTTGCTCACCTTCTCTGACTTAAAAAACAGTTTTTTGTTTATGTATAATTTCAGCGCCAATATATCAAGACACAACAAGCATCTCACACAGTTAAAATGCTCACGTGTAACTGGGAGGAAAACCAAACGGAGATTAATGTTAGGGGCGGGAGAGACTCGTCCTGAAGAAAGGAGGGAGAGAAGAGAGATACTGGCTACTCTCCCGCAAGCAGTTTTGGAAAGAACAGGAACCCGAATCGCTTCTTCCTCTCCACCCCACCCCCGGTTTGCAACGTGTTGCGGTTCCTCTTGGTGCAGATCCAGCTGCCAAACCGCTAAAAAGTTCGCCTCCACTTTGGAAGTCTTAAGCTCCTCTCCCCCACCCCCCCACCCCCAAATCCGCCCTCCTTTCCCTTCCGCCCACAACTGGCTGGGAAGCCTCTGGGGTTCGTGACGCAGCGTCTGAATTCTTAGGAGCCAGGGAGGGGCTTTGGGGGTCATTCTTCTCTTCCATTTCACTGTCTCCTTCTCTCCCATCACCTCCCCAGCAAGAGGTTTAGCGAGGGAAAAGGCCGTTGAGCAGGCGGAGGACAGCGAGGGAGCGTAGAGACCCCAGGAAAGACAAGACTCGAACTACACCGTCCTCGTTCGCGCACTATGAAACTTCCGAGCCGCCCTTCCTCGCCACGGCCTCGTCTGCTAGGATGTGCGTTAGGCATGCTGCTGACCATTGAGGTCGGGGTCTGCGCTTTGCTCCCAGGTAGGCTGCTTAAGAAGGGGGGTGTCGGTGGGGAAAGGAGCTGCTTGTGCAACACTCAGTTGAGGTGGGGAGGGGGCATTCTGCCTCCTCTACTTTTGCTGGATTCCTTTCCCTTTTTTCCTTGTTGGACAGTGATGGGGGTGTGCTTGAGTTTTGCAAAGGAAGGAGAGACCTGAATGAAACCAGATGTGGTTTGGAATGGTTGGAGGATGGAAGGCTGGCTGGCGAGATTAATTAGATCTTTTAAAAGCTTGCTTCTCTTCCACTTCTCTTGCAACAAAATCAACAGCAAAATTTACTTTCTATAACTTCAAGAGCCGCTTTCCAGATTGTTCTAGCTGAGTTTGAAGAAATGTCCAAGGGAAGAGACACTCTTGCTTTCTGTTTTCTATGTTTGGGAATCTGACTTCCTCATCAACTGTATCCTGCTTTGCTACCCTGAAGAATTTTCAGATGTGTCCAGCCATCATGAAAACTCCACATGCCATCATATGCCAGCAGCTCTTTCAAGGCAAATCGGTTTTCCCAAACACGCACACTCATAAAAGCGCCTCTTGTTGCTTGTTGATGGTAGAGGTCTGGCTGATGTGACTTTGATAGAGGTGAAGCTAATGAGAGAAACGTATTGGTCCCAAAGGCTTTTGTCAGTTGCATAATACGTAGACTTCTAGCACAGTTGCACTGAACAACTTCTTTTTCAC
>NW_025336100.1:5835751-6010380 GCF_004798865.1 Varanus komodoensis | reverse complement strand
AAAAGAAAATGTGACATAGCATCAATAAAAAAGCAGATGAGAAAATAGGCAGAGCTGTAAGTGAAAACTGAAGCAGCCCACTTGCACCACTTTGGAAAGATTTTAGTATAAAGCAGTGGTCCCGAACCTTCTGGGCCATGGGGGCCGCATCAGAGTGCCCAATGCCTCTGGAGGGCCACATCTTAAATAAAAATAACAATTAAGTAACACAATTATTAACCTACTGATTTAGATCAAAAATAAACATTCAGAGGTCAATGTTAACTGGGACGCAATCCATTTTGGAACAATATTTTACTGTGGAATCCTTTTATCTAACTATGCATGCTTACCTAGTCATAGGATCATAGAATAGTGGAGTTGCAAGGGGCCATGAAGGCCACTGGGTCCAGCCCCCTGCTGGTGCAGGAGACCAGTTTATACTATCCCACTCAGATGGCTGGCCAGTTTCTTTCTGAATGTCTCTCATGTGGGAGAGCCCACCACCTCTCTAGGCAGCTGGTTCCAGTGTCATATTGCTCTGACAGTGAGGAAGATTTTCTTGATATCTAGTCTGAATCTGAGTTGTCGCAACTTGAATTGATCATTCCGTGTCCTACACTCTGGCATCAGCAAGAAGAGATCTTGACCTTCCTCTTTGTTAATAATTTAACATGTCCCCCCTCAGTCTTCTCTACTCAAGCCTGAACATGCCCAGGTCTCTCAGTTGCTCCTTGTAGGGCGGTGTTTCCAAACTCTGGATCATTTTTGTTGACCTCTTCTGGACTGTTTCTAATTTTTTAGCATCTTTCTTAAGTCTTGGTGCCCGGAATTGGACACAGTATTCCAGATGAGGTCTGACTAGTGAGGAGGATAGGGGAACAATTACTTGTGATTTGAAAGTAATACTTTCCTTTTGGTGCACTGCATTGTTCACTCATATTTAGCCTATTGCCCACAATTACTCCTATATCCTTTTCTTTTTCAGTTCTGCTGAGCCATGTATTCCCCATATTGTATCAATGCATTTGGTTTCTTTTTCCTAGCTGGAGATCTTGGCACTTGTCCTGATTGAATTCTGTGGCTTTCAGCCCAATGTTAAAGTTATCAAGATTGCCCTGGATTGTCATTCTGTCTTCAAGGGTGCTTGCTATTCCACCCAGTTTTGTTTGTCTGCAAATCTGATTATCTTTCCTTGTATTTCCTCATCCAAATAATTAATAAAGATGTTGAAGAGCACTGGACCCAGGACTGAACCCTGTGGCACCCCACTAGTTATTTCCATCCAATTTGAGAATGTGCCGTTGATGAGCACTCTTTGTGGCCAATTCAGCATCCAATTTTGGATCCACCTAATAGTTTTTCCATCTAGTTCAGTTTTTGCTAATTTGCTTATCAGAATGACATGCAGTACCATATTGAAAGCTTTGCTAAAGTCTAGGTAGATTATGTTCACAGTATTCCCTCTGTTCATTTGGGAAGTTACCCAGTCAAAAAAATGAGACTAAATTAGTCTGACTGGATTTATTTTTGATAAATCCATGTTGGCTTCTATTAACTAATGCATTTTTCAAGATGCTTACAGATGGATTTTTAAATAATTTTCTCCAGATTTTTTCCAGGGATTGATGTCAGACTAATTGGTCTATAGTTCCCAGGTTCATCTCCCCCCGCCCCCCGCCTCACCTTTTGAAGATAGGGACAATGTTAGCCCTTCTCCAGTCATCTGGCACTTCACCTGTTTCCCAAGATTTATCAAAGATAATAGCCCATGGTTCTGAGAGTTCCTCCGCTCGCTCTTTTATGACTCTGGAATGGAGTTCATCGGGCCCTGGAGAACTGAACGTGTTTATTCCATCTAGGTGTTCCTTGACCGTTTGTCTGTCAATCTTGGGCTGCATCTCTCACTTCCAGCTTGTGCTTCCTCTTGGTTGTAGATGTTCTTGTGGAAGAAGACTGAGGCAAAGCATGAACTGAGCACCTCTGCCTTTTCCTTGCTGCCTGTTAGCACTCTACCATCCACTTTAAGTAGCTGGACACCTTTCTTTTTCACATGTCTTTTGTTTATTTGAAGAAGGCTTTCTTGTTGTTCTTAGCATCCCTTGCTATTCTCAGTTCATTTCCTGCTTTAGCCTTCCAGATGCTGTCACTGCAATTCCTTGCTATTTGTTTATATTCTTCCCTTGTGGTCTGGCCCTGCTTCCACTTTCTTCACATGTTCTTTTTTTTCCCTTTCAGGCTGTCACTTAACTTTTTGTGGAGCCATGTGGGCTTTCTCTGCTGTCTTTTACACTTTTTTCTTGATGTAATTGTTCAAAATTGTACTTGGAGAATCTTATTTTTCAAGATTTCCTACACCTCTTGGACTCTTTTTCCCTTAAGGGTGTGTTGCCATGGCACTTCACTTACCATTTTTCTGAGTCCGTTAAAGTTGGCTTTCTTGAAGTCCAGGATGTGTGTTTGGCTCCAGTTACTCTTTGTCTCCTTTATAATTGAGAATTCAAACATCACATGGTCACTTTCCCCCAGAGCTCCCATGGTTGTTATTTTGTCCACCCGGCCATCCCTGTTAGTTAGTATTAAATGAAGGATGTATTCTTGTACCTACCTCTACTCTCTGCTGGAGAAAGTTGTTGGCAATGCATATCAGGAGTCTCTTGGAGGGGCCATGCTTGGCAGAACTTGTCTCCCAGCATATATCAGGGAAACTGAAGTCCCCCAGGATGACTACATCTTGGAAATGCTGGCAAGTTGCTTTTTTGAAGGTTGCATCCTTGTCCTCTTTTTGACTGGGTGCTTGGTAACAGATGCCAGTAACTATGTTTTTCTTATTTTTGTTCCCTTACACTAAGCCAGATACTTTAAATGGGGCTATTAAGTTGCTCTTCTTGTATTTCTGTGCAGATATATGTGTCTCTTACTTATAGTGCAACTCCACCTCCTTTTTTTGTCCTTTCCATTTTTCTTAAGGGGATGCAGGTGGTGCAGTGGTTTAAATTGCTGTGCTGCTGGGCTGGTTGATTGAAAGGTCGCCAGTTCGAATCTGCCCAACGGGGTGAGTTCCCATTGATCCGTCCCAGCTCCTGCCAACCTTGCAGTTCGAAAGCTTGCAAATGCAAGTAGATAAAAAGGTACCACTTTGGTGGGCAGGTAACAGCATTCCGTGCACTTCGGTGTTCAGTCATGCCGGCCACATGACCACGGAGACTGTCTGCGGACAAACGCTGGCTCCCTCGGCTAGGAAACTGAGATGAGCACTGCCCCCTAGAGTCAGGCATGACTGGACTTAACGTCAAGGGGAAACCTTTACCTTTACCTTATTTTTCTTAAACAGGTTGTATTTATCAGTTGTAGCGTTCCAGTCATGAGACCCATCCCACCAAGTTTCAGTTATTTCTATATGATTGTAATTGCCTTCGTGTACTATGAGCTCAAGTTCGTGTTGCTTGTTTCCCATACTCTGGGCATTGGTGTAGAGACATCAAAGTTCATCCTCGCTGTGCCACGGTTTTCTTCCTATTTATTTAGGAGACTGGTGTTGGGCCGGTCATGCTGCACATCTCCCTCCCCTATGTTTTAATCTAAAACCCTCCTGATGAACTTTTTCATGTAGCCAAACACCTGCTTCCCGTTCTTTGTGAGGTGCAGCCCATCATTTGCCAGTGGTCCATCTTCCAGGAACCTTAGCCTGTGGTCCCAGAATCCAAATCTCTCTTTACGGCACCACCATCGTAGCCAGTCGTTCACTTGAAGGGTTTTTCTTTCCTTAACAGTTCCCCTTCCACATACTGGTAGGATTGAGGAGAAGACCATCTGGGCCCCAGTGTTTTTTATTTTCTTCCCTAGAACTTCAAAGCCTGGTGTTATTTCAGTGAAGTTTCTCATGGCAATGTTGTTAGTTCTCCATGGAAGAGGACGAAGGGGTATTTGTCAGTGGGTTGTATGGGTTGCGTGAACTTGTTGGTTATATCTTTAATCTTGGCACCAGGGAGAAAGCATACTTGGTGATTCACTGGGTCATCACGACATACATACATATTTTTCCATCTTGTACAACAGGGAATCTCCCACAACTATCACTCTTCTCCCTTTGGTATCCCTTTCCTTTCTTGATTGGCCTTCCAATGCTTCCACTGCTGCAGGCTGTTTTCTAGGTCTTCTGCATCTGTCACCCTGTTCCAGGGAGTATCCTCATTTTCCCTTCCCTCAGGGTCCTCTTCTGCTGCCTCAGCTTGCTGATGCGTTTCTTGCTTCTGGACTATACTTAGCTGTTGCAGCTCCTCTGTTCTGTCTAAAAACTCTTCATTTTCTTGTATTATTGTTGTTGTTGTTGTTGTTGTTGTTGTTGTTGACCCTTGCTGCTCCAGTGCTCTCACCTTTTCTTGTAACAGGGCTACTACTGCGCAGCTGTTGCAGTTGCTGCAGGCCACCACCACTATGGAGTCTCCTTGGGCCATTGTTTGTGCAACCTTAGTGATTCTGGCTTTGCGGGGGCTGTTGTGACAACTGGGGCTTTCGAATTTCTCCCCACTGTCTTCACTGTGTGTGTGTGCATGTGTGTGTATGTGCGTATGTGTGTGCAGTGGGGGAATTAAGGTGAAATAAAGAAGAGAAACAGCGGGGAGAATTTTTAGGGACCTCCCCTGCCAAACTCCTCCACCAGACTCCTGTTTGCTCTCCCTGTTCATTCGCTTGCTCCCTGGGAGCTTGGCTGCTTGTATCCCAGAGGCCCTAGACCAGCTGGGGCAGCTTGCTCTGCTCTGCTAGGAGTTAGGAAGGAGAATGTGTGATTTTTGTGGCTGTGGCTGTTTTCTGTTAGCCAAGGCTTTAATGTCCAATAAAGGTTTGTGACAAACACTCTTAAAATGTCATGTGAATGTTCATCTGTAAGTCTTGACCTATGCTTGGATTTCATAATTTTCATCTTGGAAAAAGTTTGTTCACAGATGTATGTGTGCCAAAGACTGTAAACATGCCTGCTGCAAGTTTCTTTAGGCTGATAAATATATCAGGGAGACCACAATAGAATTCTAACAGACTATTTTCTTTGTAAATGTCTCTGAGATGATCACTGGTTTGCAAATCAATTAGTTCCATCTGAAAAAAAGTTACTTGCATCTTCTGGTGCTACTTCAAATGGATTCTGAAACTTTCTTAATTCCTTTCAGTTCTTATGGCAATCAGTTAATCTGTTCTGAAATTCCACCTGCAATAAGTTCAGTGGTTTGATGTGTGTTTCAACATAGAATTGTAAATTGTCATCCTTCTCAAATTTTAGTTCATTGCAGCTTAAGAAGTTTGAAAAGTTACTTTTACTAACCCACTTCACAAAAATGCTTAGTTTTGCTTCAAAAGCTTTCAATTCAGAGTACATGTCACACATAAGCTTTCCTTTTCCTTGCAACCTTAGATTCAATGTGTTCAGATGCTCTGTGCTTTCAGTTAAGAAAGCCAAATGAAAAATCCATCCAGGGTCAGAATGTACTACTTGACCTTTCCCTTTCTCCTTGAGAAACACATTATGAGGAAGATTGAAAAAGCATTTGAAGACTTTGCTAAGCCACTTGGCTTCTGCATGGTATAATCCATTTCTACATTTTGTATCTATCTAGAGAAAATTTTGAAGCTGGTGATGAGTAAGGCCATGGTGTCTGATGTAATTAATGCTGGATACAACAATGGCACCACACATTGAGACATAATCCAGATAAGATGGAGGTTCTGTTGGTAGGTGATTCAGCTGTCCCAGGGATTAATATTTGCCCTGTTCTAGATGGGGTTGTGCTCCCCCTAAGGGACAAGGTGTGTAGTTTGGGAGTGTTCCTCAACCCAGAGTTATTTCTGGAATCTCAGGTGACTGCAGTGGTGAAGAGCACTTTCCACCAGCTTCAGCTGGTCCATCAACTACATTCTTACCCGGATGAGTACAGTCTAGCAACAGTAATCCATACTCTGGTAACCTCCCAACTACTGTAATGTGTTGTATGTGGGGTTACCCTTGAAGATTGTCCAGATACTTCAGCTGGTACAAAACTGAGCAGCTACAGACACAAACTGGCAGGCAGGACCATATAACACCAGACCTGTATTATCTGCACTGGCTACTGATTTAAGTTCAGGCCCAATTTAAGCTGTTTACTTTGACATTTAAAGCCCTAAATGCGTTAGGGCCTGGTTATGGGAAGGAGTGTCTCTTTCCATATACACCTGCCTGAGCTTTAAGATTTTCTCCTGAAGTCTTTTTTTTTGGGAGCCCTCTCAGAAGGAGGTTAGAAAGAGTGGCTATCTGGAGATGGGCCTGGCGCCAATGTTTTATTCTTTTTGGTGCCAGGCCAAAACCTTTTTTCATTCACCCAATATTTTAAGATTTGATGGAGTTTTAAGATAGGAATTTAATTACATATTGTGCATGGCATTTTAATTGTTCTGTTACTGTTGTGAGCTGTCCTGAGACCCATTTTGGGTATAGATAGGGTATAAATGTTTTAAATAAACAAACAAATAAATAATACACATCCCTGCCTGCCAGCCAAGCTTCAATCATGAGAAGCAAAATGGCAGCCGGGTGAAGTGAATGTGGGAGGAGGAAGAGGTGGGAAGGGGAATTCCATGAGCTTACCTGCTAAGAGAGGAAGGGGTCACTCCTGTAATTACGGATGCATAAGACGACTCCTAGTTGGAATGGAGAGGAGAGGAGAGGCAAAAGCAAGCAATGCAAAAGGCCGGAGCAACCAGCTCTTGTTGAGGAAGGAAGAATGCTTTTGCCTTAAGCAGCAACCTCATCTGTAACCTTGGAAGCCACGTGGAGGAGCCTTGATGGGTGGAACCTCTAGAAATGTTCAGTATGCAAAACACTTTGTATCCTTTTTGCAAAAATACCAGAACTTTTACTCTCCTTTTCCTTCCTTCCTTCCTTTTTTTTTTTTTTTTTTGCAAAAGTGGGCCAGACATCTCCTGTACCCATCCACATAGCTGCTTTCTCTTCCTTACACACACACACACACACACACACACACACGTACGTAGTCTCGAACATGGTAATGCATGGGGAGAAAAAAGCTCAGTTGTATGACAAAGCACCCAGAATGGCCAAAATGCCAGAATAAAATTGTTAGGCTTGAAAGTGTCACAGGACCTTTTTTAAATAGTTTCTGCTGACTTTGTACATTTTATCTTGGCATATTTAAATATTTGAGAATTTGCCATTTTATTCTTTGCCATTTAATCTTTTGTGAGCAGCAGTAAATACATCATAAAATAAAAAGTATGGCACATTCTATATTTAATTGCCAACTGTCTAGATTTATATGAGAGAAATCTAGATTTATATGAGAGAATTATATTTCTGCTTTGAGCAGAAATATAATAATATTTCTTTATCTGAGATAATATCTGTTATTATTTTAGTCTCGTTTCCTTTTCATACATTAAGTCTAATTCCCTGTAGGATGCATAATAATGTCTCTATGTTCTCTTAAACTTAACAACTTTAGAACTGTACCTCTTTGTTCACTTTTACACTGTGAAAAGATGGTCAAATATGCAAAATACAAATGCAAAAATGTTTGTTCCAGAGATTCTAGCAACTTTCCCTTTTACACTTCCTCTAGGATAAAAACTTCACACTATATTTCCCTATTTCAAAATCAGCTTCCATCTTCTGTCAGGACTCTTTCCTCTGATGGTAGGGGTCCATTTGTTGACAGGAGCACTACCATCTGAGAAAGGGAACATCTCAGATTAAACCTGATTTGACTCTTTCCAAAGATTAATTTATCAGATAGGTTCTCTCCTCTTAGTTGCTATGACCTTGCTTCTTACCTGTCCTATTTGCCATTTCCAAACAGATGGTGATGGTGTCTTGCTGGCTATGCTCACCTATTCAGTGTCGTAGGAGAGCTCAGACTGTGAATACAGACCAGCCTCATTGTTTCATCATATCCAAACAATAATAAAACATGTAAGCAAAAGTATTAAGGGAAATGACCCAGTTCTGCTAGAATTGGTGGTCCTTCAAATTTTCTGGCACATTCCAGTCAAGAATACTGCTTGTCTTGTCAGGCTTCTGATAAGATGGAAACATTTTTCTGTGCTGAAAGAAACACTGTGCTTTATTGCATCAGTCCCCAAACTTTCTGGTACCAGGGACCGGTTTTGTGGAAGACAATTTTTCCACAGGCCAGCGGGGGGTGGGGCTAGGGATGGTTTTGGGATGATTCAAGCGCATTACAGTGTTGCCTCACACTTCAAACTTAATTCATTTCAGGAGGCTGTTGAACTCTGCATCATTCGAAGTTCAAATCAATTTTTCCCATTAGAAATAATGAAAAGTGAATTAATCCGTTCTCAGACCCTCAACAATAACCATTTCTTAAATTTAAACAGCAGTTACGGCCTCCTGAAAGGAATTAAGTTTGAGGTTATATATGAGGGGTAATCAAAAAATACAAAAAATGTTTAAATAAAAAAAATGACAATAAAAAGACACATTTCCATTAATCCCCCTCAAAATGCTCCCCCTCACTTCGAACATACTTACCCATCTTTCTTGAATGTCTCTAGTTGCACTGTTGTGGCTTCCTCAGTGTCCTGAATCAATTCAAGCTGAACAGATTCAAGACAAGACAAATTGATTCAAGACTAATGGATTCAGGACATCGAGGCAATGTGTCTTTTACTGTCATTTTTTTTTTTTTTTTTTTCAGTTTGGGTGCACAACCGATGATGTTTTCACTGCGACTGCATTTTTTCACTTTGCTCACAGTTCGAACTTAGAAGCATCTTTTGAACTGTGGAGTGATCTTATCTCGACTCTAATGTTCAAACTCTGGATTGTTCCAAGTTAGAGTCCTGCTGGGGGGCCCAGTTCCTAACAGGCCTTTGTCCTGGTGTACCCCAAGGAGGCAGTTGAGTGGGAGGCCATGTTTCAGGGAGCAGTAGCAGAGATGCGTAGCTGCACAGTCCAGTGCTCCATAGAGTCACGCTGGACAAGGTGGCAGCAGCTGTTGCCATCTTAATTTCCCCAGAATGCTTCTCGGCTTTATGATGGGACCCTAAGCCATGCTGGGAAGATTATGATGATGGTGACCGTAGCCACTTTGAAACTAGCAAGAAGACACTTCTGTGTCTCAAAACAAAAGAGAAAATATTCTCAGATGCCTTATGTCCAGTGTGTTTTGGAAAGGAATTCTAAAGGCCCTCAGACCTTCAGGGACTATTTCCCTTTCTCCAAATGCATTGCAAAACATCTTTGAGAATGCTTCTCCTGCCTTAAATTGCCTCTGAGAATATTTTCTCTTCTTTTTTAGCTGTAGCAACTTTGTGTAGCACTTTTCAAGAGTTTCAGCAACAATGGCACTTGGCCCTGGTGCTTGTTCCACCATCCCAGGTTCTGATTTTGGGCCGGCTGCTTTATCTTTCCACTTCTGCAAAGAACATAGTATGGTTACCTGAGAAACCCCGAGTCTTCCACGCAGTCAGCAGCTTCATGTAATGTTGAGCAGCATGGGAGGCAAGACTAAACCCCACAGGACATCATCGCATCAGTGCCATTAGTAGTCCATTAGAATCACCTTCTGGAAATGACCATCCAGCTGCCTGGATACATGGACAGTAGTTCCTTAATCATCTTCATGGATATCAGTATCTGTGAATCAGAAGTTATACTTTTGTGTGTGTGCATGTTCTCTAACACTTTCCTTTTACACAATTAATTTAAAAACGAATATACTTCGGCAGATAAAGGAGGTCTCCTAAGCATGTAGAAACTACTATCTTCTGGAGTTGGCTGCCATTTCACTTTCAAACTCACAACCCAAGTTTGGTATTAGATGTAGTGATAATGGGGATTTGTCTGCATGGTCTTCAAAGAACTGGGGGAACAGATTGAGAAAAGTAGAATAAAAATGTATGTAATCTTTTTTGGATGTAGTGTTAAATTTTGAAGTGTCAGCTCTCTATAAAGAGCTGAAATCAATGTTTAACATTTCCAGGAGTTAATATCAAATTTCCAGGTGATGAGGTGCCTAGGATTTTCTGGTCCTGAATGAGTGAGTATAACTAGAAGAAAGAAGGAATCAATGAGCAGGGGAAAGGAGGGAAACAGGAGATGCCAATGCATATTTTAAAAAGTAGTGTGAAAGCTGACTTTGGCTTGGACTTGGATTCAGGTCCCCAAGTGTCAGCTTAGCTCATTCCATTTCATGCAATTGAATACAAACTGTGACCTGAATAAGAATTGTGAAACATATTGTACACTTGAATAAAAATCAATGAAACTTGTAATAGGGTACATTCCTAATCTTTTCCAGTGAGACTTTTTTTTTTTGCACATTTTTATTAAGTTTTTAAACTAAAAACTAAAAAAAAATCAATCATCAAATACATTGGACATACTGGGTCAGCCCCCTATAACATATCTTTTAAACATTCTATAATCATATTCAAATTGATTTATAAAAATTTAAAGACATCTTTAAATCTAAGCCTAGTCCCATTTCTCCAGCCACTCGTAAAAAAGGTCCCAAGTTTGATAGAAGTCAGTATCTTCTTTCTCATTCAGTGATAGAGTCAATCTGTCCATTTCTGCACAGTCCAGAATCTTTTTTAAAATCATTTCCTCAGTGGGTATTTCCTCACTCTTCCAGCATTGAGCTAGCGCAATCCTCGCTGCTGTGATTAAATGTAGTATCAAATACATTTCTTGTTTGCTAATATTTTCCGGTACAATCCCTAACAAGAAAATTTCAGGTTTAAAAGCTAAGGGTTTTTGTAACATCTCCTCAAGTCATTTATGTATTTTAATCCAATATTTTTTCACATATTCACAAGTCCACCACATATGGTAAAAAGTACCCACATCATGTTTACATTTCCAACATCTGTTTGACATATTTGGCAACATTTTAGCTAACCGATTTGGCAACAAATACCATCTATAAAACATTTTATATAAATTTTCTTTATACGAAGTTGCTAAAGTTACCTTAATATTTCTCTCCCATAACTTTTGTCACTTTTCTAATTCAATATTATATCCAAAATTTTGTGGCCATGTTATAGTTTCCTTAACCTCTGTTCCCCTTCCATTTTCCTGTCAAGTAGGAACTCATAAATTCTTTTAATCATTTTCTCATCTGTTTTTAACATCACTTGATCAAAGGTCTTTATAGGTCATTATAAAGGTCTTTTTAGGTCTTTATAAAACCCCCATATTTTACAATCTTTAGCAAATCTTGATTGCATCTGCACCTTATACCACCACGAGATATTGAGTCCCTGTTCTTGTATTTCTTGATCTAGGTTCAGGCCTCCATCCTTATCCAAAATATCATCATATCTTATGATCCCTTCAAAATTCAATACATTTGGATACACAAAAGCTTCCATAGGTGAAAGCCATCTTGGTAACTTATTATACAATTTTGATTTTAACTTTTCCCACACTGACATTAATGATCTTCTAATAAAGTGACTTTAAAAAGTCCCATGAGACTTAACCTTCTCATACCACATATAAGCATGCCAACCTATTTGCAAATTATGTCCTTCAAGATACAAAATTCTCTTATTTTGCAAGGTTATCTTTTCCAGTGAGACTTAATCTTGCAACTTGAAGTTAATAGAACAGATGTGTTATATGGGAGTAGTGGGAGATTTAGTCAAACCCCACTAGGTTGTCCTAAATTGGGGAACATGTAATGGAGGATCCCAGATTTTTATTTGAAGATCAGTTGTGGTCCAACAGTGAAATCAGCCAGTAGATAGGCCTGAATCCTGTTCCCTGAGAGGAAGCTGCAACATTCTTAGATTTTTGCTGTTTGTTGTTCAGTCATTAAGTCTTGTTCGACTCTTCATGACCCCATGAACCAAAGCACGCCAAGTCCCCCTGCCCTCTGCTGCCTCCTGGAGCCTGCTCAAATTCATGTTTGTTGCTTTGATGACATCATCCAACCATCTTATCCTTTGCCATCCCCTTCTCCTTTTGCCTTCAGTCCTTTCCAACATCAGGGTCTTCTCAAATGTGTCCTCTCTTCTCATTAGGTGGCCAAAGTATTTGAGTTTCATCTTCAGTATCTGGCCTTCTAAAGAGCAGTCAGGGTTGATTTCCTTTAGGACTGACTGGTTTGATCGCCTTGCAGTCCAAGGGACTCTCAAGAGTCTTCTCCAACACCACATTCGATGGCATCAGTTCTTTGGCACCCCGCCTTCCATATGGTCCAACTCTCACAGTCATACATTACTAACTGAGAGTAAAGGATGCTTGTAGCAAGAACTTGTGGCAAGGTGCAAAAGAGACCCATGGAGGTCTTGGCAAAGGGATGCTTTCCCATCATACCCTCTATGCTCCCGTATTACTTGTGCTTTATTTTATTGTTGAAATTTTTTATTGGTGCTGCCCTCTAAACTCCACATGTGGGTCTAGCGAGATCATGCACAGTTCCAAATAAAGCCAGTATTTAGTGTCTTAGCCGTCCTCTCTTCAGACAACTTACTACTGTGTTCCTTTTCCCAACAAAAGGCTCTGAAATCTGCAGGAGTTATAATTTTCTATGCTTTCATGCAACTTGTAATTTTCTAACTTTAGCCCTTTGTTTTCAAAGTAAGCTGATAGGGTTTTTTTGGTCATAAGCAAAAATTCTTGATGGTATGGACAGTTTACCTTATAATTTCTAAAGCCACATAGCCAGGAACATTAGGAGTGCTGAGAGACCTAACCCTTCCCAGAACTTGCTTTTTCTGTTTTCGTTTGAGGGGAAACGACACCTTCTCCTCTTTGCTTCCTCTTTAGATGCACAGGAAAGTAGATAACTTTTAAGGTAAGCTACCTTTTTAAAAAACACTCATGCCTGGAAGGCACAACTCTAGAGCTGAAAACTGCCTCTAAACCTGTAAGTGGTTTTAAGGTCTGGGTTTTGTTGTGAACTCAGTGCAAGAAAGTAATTGTAGGGATAGCAATTACTGGAAGTTTGGAAATAAAACTGAAAGTGTACTATCATTATGCAACAATGCACTTATTCATATTCACGGTATCGTATACTATTCTGGTTGGCTGCCTGTGACTTTTTTGATCCTTATACAACTCATTACTTCAGGCTATTGAGACCAGATATTCCTCCGCAATTAGGCAACATTCCTCATTGTACCTGCTTTCTTTTCTGACACAGTTGGTGGGTTGTTGTGCTTTGACTGGATTGCTCACTGGGAGGATGGTGCTGTATTTGGTGAGGGGTTTGGTGCCAGCTGGTCTTCTGGATTTGTGGGATTTTAAAAGTGTGCGTGTGTATGTAAATACTCATATACTACCTTATCTTTGTATTTTCTCAGACTCTGGGATCTTTCTTATCTACAGCAGTGGTCTACAGGGCTGTTTGGAGACAAAGGACTCTCTAGTAAAAATGTCTAAAACCTGCAACACTAGCCTCCCTGCGCAGAAGTGGAAATGGGTTTCCCGGAACCGGCTTTTCAACGTTGGAACTATGCAATGCTTGGGAGTCTCCTGGAAGTCCGCCAACACCAGCACAGTAGCCCATGCACTGGCCACCTATGAGTGTGATCATGAATCAGTCAACATGCGGTGGAACTGCCGGAGCCTGGGCGACCAGCTTTCTCAGTATTTGAGCTCCAGGCTAGGGAACTGGTCACTGGCAGCAACAGAAAGGGGTGACCAAGCACATGGAAGCCAGTGGAAGGTCTATGGCCATGATGAAGATTTGTGCTCCAGACCGTACTCTGGTAAAGCCTGCCTGTCAAGAATGAAATTTAATATTTGCATTCTTTATCATTGCTAGTGCTGGGTTCTATGGGTGTCCTATGCAAATTCAGAATCTAATGTCTGATTTGAGAACCCGTGTTCTCATTAAAAGAAAGTTACCAGCTGTTATGAGTATATAAGAATGTCAGAACTGCCTTGCGAGGTCAAACTACTAGACTTTACAGCTCACCAGCAGGGCATTACAGTGATAGCCAGCCCCTTCTGCTTGAGCCCAGCAGCTGGTAGTCAGAAGTTATGATCTATAAATATGTTTTGAGCAATCAAATCTTAAACCTAGTCTACATTTGTTGGTTTATTTTATTAAAAGTCTGTGTTAGTGATCATAATAGCATTTGGTTAGGAATTAAGTGCATAGATTAATTTGAAGTATATGAGAAAGATTTCTTTTTTATTATAATTATTTTCTTAACATGATCTAATACTGAAAAAATTTGTAAAACAAAGCAAAGTAAAATAGATAAGCTAAAATGGTCAAAGTTGCCAAGGGAATTTTAAACAAATACAAGCAATATTTTCAAAACTGTACCCCCCCTCCCCAATTTATCTATCTTTCAACATTCTATGGTAGTTTAACAACAAAGAAATCATTTATCTATACAACAGTCAGTTACTTCATATCCTCTACTGTTTTTCCCCTCTCTTCATGATTTCTTATTGCTACCAAGGATCTAACAAGTATAATTCTTCAAACATGAACCATAGCATGTTGTAATTTCAAATGGTTTCTGAGAAGATGTACTTGTAAATGTTTCTCTCTGTGCTAGCTTTCTTTGACAAACAAAGACTAACAATTCCCCCTTCCCACAATTTATTTTAAAAGACAAAACATTATGTAAACCTTACTGACTATAAAACAAATTTAGATAATCTATTTAGTTTGACGCTCCAAAGGGTTGCCACTTGTATTGTCAATCTACTCAGGCCATACTTTGGGAGACCTATATAGACAATCTAATTGAATCCCTGTTAGGAAAACTAACAGAAATTGTAAAATTCTGACCATTCTTTTGGCAGGGTTTTCCTACCTCTCCAATGTCAATACAAATAGAAAAAAATCTTTCAAAGTGCTTCGAAAGATGGATTTTTTTATTTTGTCCTAAAACGCTTGCCAGGTTCCCGCCTTCTGCTTCAGTATTCTCACTGAAGCTCAGAGTTCCATCTTGCCAAAGAAATTTTACCAAACTTGCACCCTCCAGAGGTGTTGGAATTGCAGATTCTATTGTTCCTGGCCAGGATGTGAATTGCAATGGCTGCGCTCCTTGGAAAGACGGCTGCTGCAGTCGGCAGGTCTGGAGGGCATGAGGTTGGAGAAGGCTCAAGTTGTTCTTTAAGCAGAGCTACTGAAAAGAATCGGGAAATAAATTAGTCATTATTTGCTTAAGTCCCATTCACTTCAGTGGGTCTACTTTAAGTAGAACTTATGCTGGATTTTACCTTACATGTTAAAGAAGCCTCATTTAGCTGCGCCTCTTGCCAGCCTAGTGCGATGTAATCATTTCCCAGAAGCCAAATCTCAGTGACCCAATTCTAGATTGTACAGTCATAAGAGTTTTTCCAGCGGCTTATTACCTCCATTCTGGCCATAGTAAAGAGACGCAAGTCGCAATGCTATGGAAGTGTAAATAGAAAAAAGGCTTACAACTCCCAGCATGCCCTAGCCAGCTACACTTTTGGCCACTATGTTTTTGGCCCCAATAGCTATGCTAACTGGTGAATGATGGGAGTTGTAGTTCAACACTTCTGGGGCGCTACTTGTTTGAGGAGGGTGCTGTGGGTTGGCAAGACCTGTGGTCAAATGATAAGCAGAGGGGAGCAAGTATGAGTCAATGCACTTTGTCTCTGTCTCTTTCTTTCTTTGCCTTCCTCCAGAAATTTATACCATTCAAGGCAACTCTCATGGGAAGCCGTGCACCATACCTTTCAAGTACGATAACCAGTGGTTCTATGATTGTACAAGCATGGGCCGTGGAGATGGTCACCTCTGGTGTGCTACCACCCAGGATTATGGCAAAGATGAGAGATGGGGATTCTGTCCTATTAAGAGTGAGCTGCTTCCGTGCTGTATGGAATTGTGGGCACTGGTGGGGCTGTAGGTTAGCACCAGTCAGCCTACAAAAGGAGTAACGAGCTAGTTGTATCTACTGGGTTCAGTTGAAAAACGGTTCCTCTGCGGAGGGGGTTTTTCTTCATTTTGCTTCTGCTGCCTAAATTCCTTTATCTTCAGGCCTGTGGGTTCCTGAACCACACTGCCACTCCTGTACCACAACAGGATCATAGCAAGTCACAGTTAACAAACCATAGTTACTGAGATGATAAGTGGGAGCGAGGGAGCACTCACGCGGCTTCCTGCATCCATCCCACCATGGTGCAAAACCCAGAAGCACTTACTCTTTGGGTTGTGTACCATGACGTCCAGACCCAGAACTCTGGGATGTTGAGGGATGAAAAACCCAAAGTTTGGACCCATGATTTGAAGGGTGGATGTTCTCGTGTAAGAGGTTTACAGGCCTCCTTGTTGCTGGTTTCTTTCACTCCCCTGCCTGGTAGACTACTGAATATTAAGTCTTCCGCTCCTTCAGCCCCCTTACCCACTTTTCCTGCCTTTACACCCTACTTCCTACCAACAAAGCACAAGTTTGAGTTTTGCCTAGCCAAGTTGACTTACAGCAAACAGCAGCTGCACTTTCATCCTCTATTTTCTCTGATCCATCCTCATCAACAATGAAAATATTAATAAATATTCCACACAAACAGCAATTCAGCCTGTGTCTAGGACAATAGAGTAGAATAGGAGGGTTTACCCTAAAATATGCATCAGATATGCATTTAAATGTATTAAAAGTTGCAGTTCTGTATACAAGCTTTTTGAATTTTGATGGATTTCATACATGAAATTATTTGTTCTTTGACTGTGGCACATGGTAAATAATACATTAGTTCACAGTCAGTAGCATATCCTAATGTACAAGCTTATATACAATAACCTTAAATGAACACTATAATGGTATATTTTTCCCAGAATGCTCAGCTTGAATTAAAATTGCATAAATAAAGTTTCTCTCTGAGTGCGTTTTGAAACCTATGGGAAGGCTTGCCCCAGATACTCAAGCTATGTCTTGTCTCTCCATATCCCAACTCTACCTTCACTTTGCCCCTCCTCTCTCCCCAGGGTTACCTCAGTCACAGAATACAAAGGTTGAAAAACACTTTTCTCCCTTCATATAAGAATCTCAAACATCTGGCAAAGTGGACACTAGTAGACAAGTGCCAGCTGGTTCATTTGGATTTAAGCTATATCAGCTTGCAGTAATTTCCTTCTTTTCTGGCCTGTCTTCTTAGGTAATGACTGTGATACATTCTGGGACAAGGACCACCTCACCAATAGCTGCTACCAGTTCAACTTCCAGTCCACTCTCTCTTGGCAGGAGGCTGGGAAGAGTTGTGAGCAGCAAGGAGCCAGCTTACTTAGTATCACTGAGATCCATGAACAGACTTACATCAATGGTGAGCAGTGTGTACCTTGGACTGAACTAACTACTGCTGGCAAAGGTGTCCAGGAGTTTTGGCTCCAGAGAGCTCTCTCTACCCATTTCTTTCCTGAGCACACAGACAAGTGTTTTTCCATTAATGGTGGTTCTCGTAGTCTGCTTCAGTATTTGGAAACTAGTTTTGGCAAGGAACTACTTGGTAATACTGAGAGAGTAGACAAATGGATGTGCACTATAAATGTCAACACTGAAAGAACGTATTGATGCCTACAGGCATTTGTTGCAAGCAGTTCACTCAGCAGAGAGGTGGGATGCAGGGAAGGCTGCCCTCTGCTAGGTGGGTGGGAAGAGAGAGCCCAGCAGCAGCCATGGCTAACTAAGTGAATGGAGAGAATGAAGAATGGAAGCCATTTGGGGATCTGCAGAGGTGTGGATGGCTGGATATGGCTTATTGTGGAAAGTCTGATTCTGTGACATTAATGCCTTCCTTTCTCTACACCAGGTCTTTTAACAGGGTATGGTTCCACTCTTTGGATAGGACTTAATGATTTGGACCTCAGTGGAGGATGGCAGTGGTCAGACAATTCACCTTTGAAGTTCCTTAATTGGGAGAGTGGTAAGTCAGATGGGGAGCTATAAATAAGATCTCAATAATAATAATAATTAGAAAAATCAAGAGAACCTGTTTGGAGGCACAGACCATCGGCATACATTGCTCACTAATGTTATAGCCTTTTCTGTAGCAAAAGATTAAGTCTTACAGGTATAAATGCTCTATAAATGGATGAATGAAGTAGAACAGGTAAGTGGACTGAAGGGATTCTAAAGTATTAACCTAAAATATATATGCTCCCATCAAATGAAGCCAGACATCATGTAAACTGAGTTCTTCATCCATCTTTCTTCCTCCTGGCTTCACAGATGTAAATGCCCCTGAAATACACCCTTGGCTTCAGCCATTGTCCTTTGCCTTCACCTTTCAGGGGTGCTTCCTGGCTTAATCCCTTTTAATTTTAAACACTGCATTGATGCTTATCAATCTATATATCCTTATTTTGCCATATTTGGTGGAGCAGAAATTAAAACCTAAAGCAAAACAAAACAATACAAAACTCCTCTGGAGACTGGAGAGGGTCCCCAGTCATCATAGTCACCAGCCAGTCAGTGGCTTGTACTTTTTGAACAAGTTTTCCTTAGCAGAGCTTGTTTCTGCAGAGGAAAGGCTGGGTCTAAACTGAGTGTAGCAAGACCACTTCACAGCCATCTTTACTGTCCATAAATGTTAGATTTGCCTTTATTCTTGCTGTGATTGGGGAAAGGAGAATGAATGGCCAGCTCTAGATCTTTCAGCACTGAATGCAAACCAATGGCTCCTTGGGGCTTACAATGTGGTCTTATTAAACAACTATTTGTTTTTGATGATAATACATCACTTCTGAGAATGCATTGGGTTTTACAATCTGAGATACCTGGCCCCAAGCTATCCTACAATTGTCATCTGAGTGGTTACCTGAACTTAGGTCTGCTAGACTCTACAAGAGTACAGTGAAATGTCTCCCATTTCTTTTAACAAGATCTGCAGGGCCTACACTTTTGCCTCTGATTGAAATTTAGAACTGATCTCAGATAGCATCCTTAAATATGCCTAGCTGTATGACAAGTGTTTCTCACCTGTGGTTTTCTTTTAAACAATGACCATGCCAAGCTTCGTTGATATTCTCCTCCTACTTGCAGATCAGCCTGACAACCCCGGTGAAGAAAACTGTGGAGTGATCCGGACAGAGTCATCAGGGGGATGGCAGAACCGGGACTGCAGCATTGCTTTGCCTTATATCTGCAAGAAGAAACCTAATGCCACCTCTAATACATACTTGACAGGTGTGTAATATGGAGAAAGGCTGCATGCTTTTAAGAAGCAGAAAACTGTTTATCCAGCTGGCCCTGCTAGGTTGCAATCTCCACCAGCCATTTATCACGTTGATAGAACGTGGTGGGAAAACGGACCCCAAGACAGCATGACTAACTCAAAGAGGACAAGTAGTGTGGACTTGTAAATAAGGCCTTTGGAGAAGGCTGTGTGGACAAGCCCGAAGGAAGGGTTGAAGGAAAGAGTTCTGCAGGAAAACATTCACACTGGGTGCTGCTGCTGATTAAATTATATTACTGTTGTTGAAGAAGAAGAATTTCACTCTGTGTTTAGGTTCATTCATGGTTTAATAAAACATTAAGTGTTTCTACTTCTTCATTGTCATCATCAAACTTTTTATTATGTAAATTTAAAAGACTCTGATACAGGAGTTAGTACATGGAATTGACTGGAATGCATTGGACAGGCAAGGGGATTTTGGAGGCATGCAATGCATCAAAATGAGGAGGTGGAGGATGGAAGAAGAATTTCACATTTTATGTGTGCCTGACTAGTTAGAGCTTTAGAGATAGGCCTTGATCTCTAATGATCAAGGAACTCCTAGGCTGATGTGGCAGGTAGTTTATTCTGTCAATGGTGACCTTATAAAATTCTTGGTGGCATAATTAAATATTTTTTCCAAGTGCTATTACCTAAAGTTTATCCGCCCTAGATTCAGAGGTGAAGACTGACTGTGATCCTAGCTGGCAACCATTTCAGTCCAACTGCTACCGCCTGATAAGTGAAAAGAAGAATTGGTCAGATGCCAAAAAGACCTGCTTGCGGAATGAAGGGGACCTGGTGAGCATCCACACTCCCCTTGAACTGGAGTTTGTTACCAAGCAGATCAAGCAGGGTAAGCAACAGTTGTCTCAAACATGTGGCTTATATAGTTGTGAAAATGCACTGAAATCTCCAGTAATTTCTTATTTTAACAGTAAAGGCTGAGCAATACATTTGCTGTAGGAAAGATATACAGAGGATAGATGAAGCAAGCCCAGGAGCAACTTTATCTTCCAGTTTTCAGCAGGTGTTAGGTGTACATAGTGTTATTTGGCTGGCATGTATGACAATCATAAATCCAGCTCCCTCCCTCATCATCATCCAGCTGTCCAAGTGTGGAACAGCTAGTTCTTGTGACAAGCACAACTCTAATGTTAATAATTATTTAAAAATGTGAATTGTGTCTTTTGTCTTTTGTCAGGCACTGTATACTAAGAGAATCATGGAACCATAGAAGAGTAGAATTGAAAGGAACCTGTAAGGTCATTAGGTCCAACGCTCTGCTCAATGCAGGTTAAATGGATGGCCATTCAGTTGGAATGCCTTCAGTGTGGGAGAGCCCACAACCCCCCTAGATAATCCGTTGCATAGTCCTACTGCTCTAACACTCAGTCTCTTCCTGAAGTTCAGCATCATGTAACTTGAGCCCATTATTCCATGCCCTATACTGGTATAATGGAGAAGAGATCCTGGCCCTCCTCTGTGTGACAATGTACTTGAAGAGCGCTATCATATTTCTCCTCAGTCTTCTCTTCTCCAAGCTAAACATGCCCAATTCTTTCAATCTTTCCTCACAAGGCATGGTATGCAGTCCCCAGAGCATCTTTGTTGCCCTCCCCTGGACCTTTTCCAGTTCGCCTTCATCTTCTTTGAACTGTGATAGCCTGCAATACACCAGTTGAGGCTTAACCTGTGCTGAGTAGAGGGGAACTAATACTTCTCATGTTTTGGAAGTGATACTTCTATTAATGCAGCCCCAAAGAGTATTTCCTTTTTTCAGCCACATCATGGTGTTGATTCATATCCAGCTTGTGATCTTCAACAATTCCAAGAGCCTTCCCATGTGCAGTATTGCTGAGCCAAGTATCCTCATCCTGTAACTGCATTTGGTTCCCTCTTCCTAGGTGCAGAACTTGGCATTGCTTCCCATCTGTTACTTTCAGCCCCGTGGTCCAACCTATCAAGTTCACTTTGAATTTTGTCTCTGTCTTCCAGGTTATTAGTTGTCCCATCCGGTGTTGGCATTATTTGTAAATCTGATAAGCATTTCCTTTAACTGCATTTTCCAATGATTAATAAAAATAACGTTGATGAGCCCTGAAAGCTGTGGTATGCCATTTATTAGCTTTCCCCAGTTTGAGAAGGTGCTGTTGATAGGTACTCCTTCAGTTGGATTCTTTACCCAGCTGAATCCACCTGGTAGTAGTTCCATTTAACCCACTTTTAGCTTTAGTTTGCTAATCAGGAAACATTTCAGGGTATAACCATATGACTGGTTGCTGTCTGGCTGGTGCTAGGAAAATGCGGAGCCTTAGGAGAGATCACAGCAGGAGCTTTGCATTTGAAGGGTTCCACTCCGGCCAGAGTCCGTTTTGCCCTGGCTGAGGCCCCCAACATCACCTTTAGGACAGTTGCTGCGGGTGGGGAGGTTCCAGGGGCTGAGGGGGGGAAAGCCAGTGTGGTGCAGTCATTAAGAGCATGGTGATCTGGGTTCTAGTCCCCACTTAGCCATGAAGCCCACTGGGAGACTTTGGGCCAGTCACAGTGTCTCAGCCCAACCCATCTCACAGGAGGAGGTAAATGATATAAGCCACCTGGAGTTCTTCAAAATAGAAAAATGTGGGATTTAAATCTAATAACTAAACTAATAACTCTGTGTTTCAGTTCTAAGCTCCTAGTCCTCAAGAGAAAATGAGGATATTTTGATAAATGCTCACAAACTGGAGTGATGAGGGATGCATTAGAGGTACATTGCATGGGCAATAGGCATCTTACTGGCAGATGAATGGCCTAGTATTGTTCATTTTGTAGACACTTCATCCTTCCCAACTTGTTCCACCAGATGTAGAAGAACTCTGGATTGGCCTCAATGATCTTAGACTACAGATGAACTTTGAGTGGTCTGATGGCACACCTGTGCTGTTCACATTCTGGCACCCATTTGAGCCCAACAATTTCCGAGACAGCTTGGAGGACTGTGTGACTATTTGGGGACCGGTATGTATATAGACGGTGGGACACCAGTCATGTGATTGGGGTACAGTTTGAGATATACAGGACAGAGCCCCCTCTGCAGTGCACAACCTTTTCAACGCAAAGGACTCGAGGCGAGGGGGCTGCAGACGTACTCATGTGCCTCCTGAAGACAATGATACAGATTACTGTTTCCTACTTGCTAGCAACAGTAGGAACCCAGTGATCTGTATGAGGATATATGGGGGTGGCAGGAAGTGGAAAATTGAGGGACAGGAGGGTCCAAACGCCATTGGAAGGCATAGCAAAGACCTTGGAGGACCAAATACAACCCTTGAACTGCACCCCTTGCTGAATATTCACATCAGAGTAAACCATAGCTTCTGATTAATCACTTGGTGTAAACCAGGGTTAACTGGTTGCTTTCCAAACAATTCATGCTGCATCCAACAGCTGCTAAGGCATCTCTGTGGGCTGTTTGCCCCCTCCTTTGCCCTTGTTCTCCTGCAGTTGTCCCATGGGATTCTATAACAGGACTGACTTGTCTCCCCTTTCCTGCGGTGATTACAAACACTTCAGCTTATTGCTCCTTTCTCCTTTCTTTTGGGGGAGGGCAGCAGGGGAAAATTGCCATCTCCATCTTGACAGCCAGCTTTAATAATCCCTACTTTTGCTAGCCACTGAGAACCATTTTAAATTACCTAAGTAGTATCTTGCAAGGCTAACTATAGTTGCAAACCTTACTTTAATTATTTTTGGACTTCCTAATATGTACAAATATTTATGTGCATTTTTGTTCTTTTACAAGTCCATATCTGCACACTTAGGGAGGTCTGAAAATGGGCAGGCTTGCCTGGTCAATGTTTAGAGAGGTACCTGCTGGCAAAGCGTAATAGATACCGATACTGGACATTGCCCCCAAAAGGTTCCAAATAGGGTTATTTTTACATTGCTTTCCTTTAACAGTTGTTAAAAGGTGAGCTGTCAAGCTGAACCAAAGGTGATCTGCACTAACAAAAAAGGGGTGGTTTAATTAGAAACTGCTTGGTGGCAAGATCCTCATTTTTTACTGTCTTAGTGGTGCTCACACCCTTCACAAAACACTAGATGCTCTGAAACATGGAAAAGTGGAAGCCACTCCCCTTTAAAAGTTTTCTTTGATGAAGAACCCCACATTTTTTCACAGGGGCATATGCAGGCATGAATAATTTCTCACACATGATGGGTTGTCATGTCATTTTGAACCCAGTCAGAGCAACACTTCTTTTCAGCTGGTGTCCAAAGGAAGCATATCATTTTATTTTGCCAGATAGTAAGACTGACCTACAGTAATAGTAATGACCCCAGGTGACCGGAAGAGTGAGTGCCCAGTTGGAATGCATGTTTCTGCCTGGATCTTCCAGATCTGCTAATGGGCATATTTTATTTTCTGAAGCTATTTTATGTGTCCCTGTATTAGGGAGTAGCTTTGCATCAGTGCTATATTAGACAAAAGAATTGTGAAGAGTGGGGTTGAGGACTGCCCAGTGAAGATGTGCAGGAGAGAACTGGACAACACTGGAGGGGCGGGCAAGAGGAGAGGACACGGATGGGTATCGGGATACATTTAAATGCTCACTCTGTACCTTTCTGTGGACATCTTTGTCTTGCACTTATTTTAGGGATTCTCTTTTTCTGGACCAAGGTGAGATTAGACCAAAGTGATGTTCCAGGTCGTTTTAATTCCCTACTTTAAAGCTATATAACACCCTCACAATTGTATAATAATATCAAATAACAGGCAGTTGGGTGTTTCTTAATAGCCACCAACATCTGCTGTCCAAACTACTCTCTCAGTCTGGCTCAACTCTGGGAAATGAAAGGCTGGCTGGCTGTGATTTGTGTGAAAGAAATGAGTGCTGGGGAGGTAGTGCAATAGAGATGCAGACACATTCCCAGGCTGATAGTGAGAGTGTAAGTGTAAGCGTAGCGTAAGGATGAGCGCTGGGAACAGGACAAGGGGTCCGGTAGCAGATGGGCTGGTGGAGAATGAAAAGGGTAGCGAAGAGCGTTCGTTCATCATCAAGGGCAGAGCGGTACAGGGTTAGACACTTGAGCCGAGGCTCACCAAAGGTGCAGGGAGCCAGTCAAGAAGCTTTGTGTCAGCTAGCCATGCCCTGATACAACAGTGAGGGAGGGCAGCGAGGGGTCCTGCTTGTTATCTGTGTGTCTGGAAGCACCCATCGTCTGTGAAACTGTCCTCCATTGAGCTGGAACTTCTCTGCCTCTATCCAGGATGGGAGATGGAATGACAGTCCTTGCAACCAGACGCTGCCTTCTGTCTGTAAGAAGCGGGGTCATGTGAGTCAGGGGAGGAAAGAGGAAGACCATGGCTGCACAAAGGTAAAAAGGAATCATCTTCGCGCACACGTGGCTCCAAAAGCAATGGGGAGGGGAGGCAGGGCATTGTGCTTCAAAATTTGCCCCTTGAGGAAGAAGCCTTTATCGATTCTGACAGGAGCAGCTCTGGGAAGGAGCAGGAAGGAGCATGGCCTCCCCTAGACAGCTAGTTAAGGTTGCAGTCAGAGGAAAGGCTAGTGGGAAGAAGGCGCTTGGTTTCCAAATTTCACTTGAGATGCAACAATGGAAAAACATGCAAGAGATCTGTTAAAATGCTGCCCCACACCAAGATGTGCAGTGTTTAGATGTTTTCTTTCACAATTCAAATCTAGCTCTGGCATATCCAGGAAACATCTTTCCAGGTGGCCAGGGCCAGTATGTATCCACCTCCTTACATCTTCGGCAAGAGCACTAGGTACTGGAAAGTGGATAATTTCTTTAATATTTCAGTGTTTTAATTAGAGAAATTATTATCTATATGGTTACTGGAATAGTTTTCCCTGGTTGGTCTCTTATTGGATTGATATTTGAGTAGAGGAGGAAGACTCATTTGCTACTTCTCCAGGGAAGAAAACTAGCTCTACAGAGTAATTTACAGAAGAAGGGAAGAAGTAAAACAGTGTTACTTCCTCAAAGTTTTGGTATTGGATCAGGCAGCATCTAACCTGCAGAAGCTGATGCATTAAGTTTGGCTGTGAGTGCATTTATTACAACTTAAACAGTCTGCTTAGGCATGCTATAGCATTTTCTCAAAAGACATTTGGAAACCATATATCTATCTGTGCAAATTGCACTCAAACCTTTATCTTAATAGTTCTGCAGTAGGACAAGAAGCTGGGGAAGTCATGGGATCTCTTTTTTTTGTTTTGGGTGTTTGCTTTCCCCTTTCTCTCACGAGGTATTGCTATTCCTTGTGCAGCTATGGTGCGTCTTTTTTCTTAGCTGATTCTCTGTGGAAGGGAGAAGACAAAAGAAATGGAGGGAAAATGCTGGAGGTTTCTGAGTAGAACACATTGTTGTCTCAATTCCACCTTAAAATTCCACAAATGAGGCAGGGTGATGATCCAATACAAGCCTTAAGTGTAAGCAGTTTTTGGGAAATGACTCTGAAAGAGATTGATCTACTCAAGCCCACTTTATGCACAGTCAGGCTGGACCCGGGATTTGTCCAGGCCCTGCCTACTTTTCTCTTTTTCTTCCTACATTTCCCCAGCACCAGCATTTGCTCAGCTCTTCTGTGTATGTGTTCAGATTCTTTTGCCTTCTGCTGCAGCTGTCAGAGGCTCTCAGTCCCATTGCTGGCCCACCGAGCTGAGTCAGAGCACCAACAATCTCTGTCTCTTGGCTCAGAACTACCAGGATGGTATTTGGCAAGAGGTGCGCTTGTATACTGGAGCTGTTTAGTGGATGCCTGCCTCACAGACAGCATGGCAAGTTCCCAAGACCTCGCCTCCCACCATCCCCTATATCTGTCATTCAGTTCCAGTATCAATTTTAACAAAATGTCACTTCTCTCACCCCAAAAAGTCACTTCTCTCACTTTTCTGCCCAACCAGAAGAAACAAGCCATAGAAGACCAGTCCCCCTTTTAATAGAAGTTTATTTCCAAATTGCACTCAAACCTTTATCTTAATAGTTCTGCAGTAGGGCAAGAAGCTGGGGAAGTCATGGGATCTCTTCCTTTACAGAATCTGAAGAAAGTAATTTGAAAATATCTGCTGGGAGAATTTCAGGATATTGGTTCTCAGCTCATTGTATTCAAAGGCCTGCTGGCTAATGGAATTTACCCCCACTCCCAACCACAGCCATGGGAAGGGGCCAAGCAAGACAGCTTCTGAAAGGGGAGGAGGGCAGGGGGTCTACACCTTTCTGGCTCAGGCTGCTTTTCAGCTGGAGGTGAAAGAGATTGTAAGGAAGAGGGTCCTTGATGGCCTGAAGGAGAGACAGGAGGGTCGACAGTGGAGGGACTCCTTTTGCTCAAGTGCCACCTGGCACCCCAGTCAAAGCAAGGGGGCAGAATCAGTCCAGAGAGGCTAGCAGGGGTCTGCCTTGCAACAGGGCTTTATGCTACCCACCAGGGCACCTTACCCCTCCTAACGAGGAAGAAGAGGAAGAAGAAGAACAACCACCTTGCTTATTGGCAGCTGGGACTCCTTTCCAGCAAAGTGAGGTGCTCCAGCCAGTACTGTCTTCATGTCTCATGAATGCCTCTCAGCTATATCTGGGGCTCAGGGACATTCTTAGGAATTGGTGGTGGCACGTGCCAGCAGGCTGATACTTTCCTCTGCTGAATCCTCCGTCACCAAGAAAAAGAAGCAGCATAAATGGGATTTGTCTGGTCAGTTGTGGGGGTAGGAAGGGCAGCACTAGGCTAGCAGAGGGCTCAGAACATTCGCATGAAGCTAGGTGAATGGGGAAGAAGGAGAGCAGGCGGAAGCCAGAAGGAGCAGGGAGAGCAAGTGGGAGCGACAAGGGGGCAGAGGGCGGTTGTCTGTTTGCATCAGAATAGAGGGAGGCTGTGTGTGTGTGAAAAAGAGAGGCCACTGCCACTTAAATATTCAAAATGGTCACTGCTGCACACTGTTATACACCATGGCGTAAATAAAGTATGCTGGGTACTGTAATCACCAAGGATATCTGTCGGTTGACTGATTATGATCTGGTAATTAAAGGTGCCAGGCAGGAGTGACATAAATGGAAAGAACCGAATTTGTTACAGTTGGGCAGGATAGCCTGATTTAAAACTGGTGCCCCTGCCCCACTTCCAAATGATCCCTGTACTGTGCCCTCTGATGCCAAGATGTGAAAATGGTAAAGACGCCAAGGAAGTGGATTAGTATTCGGGGTGGTGTACAGGCACCAAGGGAAAAGCTGGATGCCTCTTCCCCCGGCTTAACTTATATGTTTAGACTACTGTTTTTCTACTTGACATACAGCAAAGTACCACCAATTGGAAAACACTGATCTGCTTGATCTGCTGGAACTTATGATAGCATCTCTCTGTAAAAGAAGACAAAACCATCACTATTTTTATTTGATCTTTGCTGTTCTCCAGTAGCTGGTTGACCATTTTCTGACTTCAGAGTCTCATCTGCTGGCATGACCTCTCGTTCCATTTTGGGTTGTTTCACCATAGGGTTTCCACAGAAGTGGTTTACCACTGCCTTCTTCTGTGCAGTACTAGCCATTTCATTTGAGCTCCACTGCCATTGTTTGTGAAAGATTCTGTGCCAGAGTTGCCTTCAACTATGTGACACCTGTGGGGGGTGGCAGCACAGAAAAGAATATCTTTGCATCCTCTTCTCACCCCTGGGATTGGAAAACGGGGATTCTAGTGGGGCTTGCAAATTGACTAATAAAAGCAAACATGTTGAACATAATAGCCCTTCGGCAAAGCAGAGTAAAAGTTTATCAAATTAAAATTCATTGATTTTTTTCTTATTCTTTATACATCTAAAAAGTGACAATTGATATCAGTTTCATGAGAGGGTTTTTTTTAAACTATTATGTTCTGTACAGGGTTGGAAATGGCACAGCTCATCTTGCTATTGGCTGGGAGATGACCGTGTGACATACAGTGAAGCACAGAAGATGTGCACGGACCACAGTTCTACGCTGGTCACCATAACCGACAGGTTTGTGTTGTGTTGTAAGTCATGTAGAAAGCTTTTTGTAGTGTAGACATTTTAAAATAAAACAGTGTGGGAAGGTTTCCAGATATTCCACTGCAAATCGTTATTTGTTTTTCGGCACCAGGCGAAGACCTTTTTATTCAAATGTTATTTTGATTGTTGATATTATTTACTTATTTTATGCTTTGGCCGGGGTGACTTAATTCATACTGTTAAATTATATTGTTTTATATTATGTTATTTATTTATGATTGTGAGCCACCCCGAGGCTTCGGCAAATGGGGCGGCATAGAAGTTCCCTAAATAAATAACTAAATCCTTTAGAATAAGGATGGGCCATGTATTTTTGGTGGCTTTTGGTAGGAACAAATGCTACCGGGAGGCCAGAGAAGGTGGCAAAGATGTGGTATGGAAGTGATTGTTACATTTTTTTGTCTCCCTGGACAAGGTTTGAACAGGCCTATGTGAGCAGCCTAATTTATGGCTGGGAGGATGAATATTTCTGGACAGCACTACAGGACATAAATGAAACGGGCTCCTTCCATTGGCTGAGTGGGGATGAAGTCACATATACACACTGGAACCGCAACCAGCCTGGTAAAAGCTCTGTGTATGCACTTAGGGGTATTTTGCAGCTTTATTTCAGCTGGAGTGTGTGCATCCTACTATCAAAGCTAGAAAGAAAAATTCCCACGTATTATACTAACTTATGCCTCCTACTCAAAAAACAGAAAAGAAAGCATTTCCCCCCTTTTCCTGCATGAATCACCTGTACCTATTTTCTCTGTTGGTCCTTTCTTGGTGCACCATTGCTTGTGGCATTCTGAAGGCTGTGCTGCAGAAGCATCGCTGGGTGGATATAATGGATTGGACTGGATGGCTTTTGGCCTTTGCAGCATGCATCTTGCAACTTTCAGTTTTCTCTAGAAGTCTAAAAATTAAATATGTCAAAAAGTCATCTGCTAGCTTAAAGCATAGATATCTTTTGTGGTTTGAGCTTTTATCATAGGGCTCAAAAAATCCACCTTGATACAATGTAAGACAGGATCTGCAAGAGATTTGGCTTCCCCTCTGCCTAGCCTGTTAGATTATGTTTCTGCACACAGAGAATGGACAGGACCATCATAATTTTTGGAAATGTACTGTGATATAAAAGTACACATGCACAAATGTTTGAAATAATATGCCACATAGTTAGCCACATGCCATACTGCATGTAACCATGTGTAATACTATAGATTCATAGAAATCAAATACACATTTGCCCATTTGTTATTAAAAAGTGAATATGATTTTCTTAATTTTAAAACATCTGAGTTTAACAAGATTGTTTCAGGTCATGGAACTTAAGAACTGGAGCATTCTTTCTCCAGCAATGTGCAAAATAATAGGTGGCTGGCCTTTCTGCACTTGTGTAGTGTGCTGACATTTTTTCATACCGCCAAAAGATTGAGTCTGGAAAGCTTCAGGGTGTTCTATTCAAGTCTCTGTGAGTGCGCGCACATCTGTGTGTGTGCATGCGTGTTTATAAACTCGTTCTGTTTTGCTTTTTAGCTTTTAACAAATCCCTTCACCTATTGAAATGATAGGGGAAATTTCCTAGGTCAGCTTCAGGCTGGCATAATTAAAGGAATGAATCTAGGGCCCTTTGCAGGAGTCTTTGGATCTGGTGCATTGAAAGCCCCCTCCTCCTGATCCCCACCTTATCCGTAAAGTGTGGAGTCCTAACATCTGCTACTGTTGCCAGTATCACTCCTAGGAGTATCTGGACAGTATCCCTCCAGATACTCCTAGGAGGCATACCTGTAGGGCATGCAAAAGTGGTCCTCCAGGCAGATGTGGCCATTCCTTTCTGTCATTCAAGAGGCACCTCTGCCCCACTGTGATCCCTATTGGCCAGGTCACCTTCTCCAGGTTGACTCCCGTTTATGGCAACCCCTTGAATGAAAGCCTTCCTAAAGGTTTTGTACTTGACAGCCCTGCACAGCTCCTGTAAATGCAAGGCTGTGGTTAGAATTCCTCTGTAAGGAGCCTTTAGGCTTGTGCAGTTGGTTTGCTATTTTTGTGAAAAACAAGAAGAACCCTCTTCTACTCAAAGCAGTAATGAGGGGTTGTGAATTTATTATGCCAGCTTCAAGCTTACATAGTGGAGGGGCGGATGAGTCATCCTGCTTATTAAATCTGCGAAGGAAGATGCATGCTGGATCAGAACAAAGGACTCTATAGCGTTCTACTCTATTTGCACAGTGGGCATCCAGATACCCATGTGCAAGTAAATCACAAGTAGACAATTGTGCAGTAATGCCACCTGGCTTGCTTTTCTCCAGCAACTGGTCTAAAAGTATACACTATATCAAAGATAATACAGATGGGAAGTTTGCATGTTAATTAACCCATGATTTGCCAACCTTGAATGGGAATGACTAAGGGTGCTGCCTTCTCAATCCTACACAAGATCAACAACCTATGAGCAGACAGATCATCAATTATGATTGTGTGTTGCTCATACATAAATAAATTGGTAGACATGGCCAATCACAAAGCTTTCATTTCTGAGATGGAAAACTCATAAGATTAAATGAAAGCCAACTTTCTCGAGCCCCTAAGTACAAGACAGAGATGGAGGTGAGCTCCAAACGCAAAACTACTTCGCTGAATCCAAGAAAAGATGGTAGAGGGCAGCATTCCAGCCTCAACACTTTTTTTTTTTAAATCAAGAACTAAAGTGTCAATCAGGAGGGGCAGGAAACTCCATGGGCACCAGGAGTGGCATCTGTGGACATGTCGGCATCTACAAGCACCATGCTGGAGCCATCAGTTCCAAGCTAAAAGTGGTGTAACTTTCCCATATAGGAGAATTGCCCTGGATAATTGTAGTTGCCCTTTTCTAGCAGAAGACTATCCTATCTCTACAGTGACCAGAACTGTATACTGTGTCCAATGTGTGGTGACAGCAAAGATCTGTAGAAGGGAATTATGAAATCCACAGTTTCGTTTTTCACTTCTTTTCTGGTGCTCCTGATTGTGGAACTTGACTTTATCACAAGAAGCCTACACTGGGCGAAGAGGAGAGGAGACGGGAGCAGCCAGGGTATGATACCCTCTATTCTCCTTCCCTCCTGCTCCAAAAGCCGCACTAGCAGAAATGCAGGACAGTAGGACAATCCAGCACCCCTACTACCTGGGGGGCTTATGAGCATCTTGATAGGATCGCACACTTATTCTCAGAACCCTTCATATATGTTTTAAAAATCACCTAATCAAAGACATAAACATAAAAAGGAGAGGTTTTGCCATAGAAACAGAGAGAGTCAGAAGGGGCCTCTTGGGCCATCTAGTCTGACCCGTGGCTCCAGTTGTCTCCACTCACGACATGCCCACCATGTGCATGTCCAGCCTATCCTTGAGCACCCTCACCGATGGGGCCACCTCCCATGGAACCACCTCCCATGGAAGCCCATTCCTTACCCTCAGGGTCCTAACTGTCAGGAAGTGCTTCCTGGCGTCATAATGACATCAGTAAGAGTGAACATATTTATGAACTATTGTAGAAACATTATCAATATCAAACAATATCCCCACTGTAAGCCATATTTTGTTTGGGTGCAGTCTCCAGACTTGCAGGCTTACAAGCAACCTTTGCAAATCAGCAGGAGCAATGGAGGCAGTGGCCACCTTCCTGCATTTCCCATTCTGCAAAGTAGTTGGACATCTAGCTGCCTCACTGTGGTGCTCTGGAGGGGAGGGGAAGGGAAGGAGGTGGAGCATCACCAGGATCCACTGTATCCTGGCCTCTCCGGCTCCTGCTTCCTCTTCCCCTCTCCACCCCCTTTACTCTCATTCCAAGGGCACTTCCCTAACCACGGAGGAGCGGCCAGCATTGTTCTTTCCTACACACCAGCCTGAGGCTTTTTTTCTTATTAAATTTACAGCATAATACTTTAGTATTCATTTATGTACTATTAACATCTATATACCATTTTATTAAAGCGTCTTCAGGCCTGTCCTAAAAGTCAAGATCACAGCTCTCAAGGGAACACATTTCACAGTTTGGAAGTAACACGGGAGAAAGCCCCTTCATATGCCACTGATGAACAGGTCTGTGTGGACAGTGATGTCCTCAAGAGGGTCTTTCCTCCAGATCCAGCCAATTTCGTAACAAAATGTGGGAAGGAGGGACTTGAATAGGCACATCCTAAGCCATGTAGAGCTTTAAAGGTTGCAAGCAATAGTTTGAATAACCCAAAAAGGTAATTTGCCATCAGAGCAGGTCTCTCAAATTAGGTATCATCTGGTCCCAATGCTGTGTACTGCTTTGCATCCCAGCTGCTGCATTTTGCAATGGCTGCACGTACAGCACAGTTCGTCACCCAGTCTAAATGTGATGTAGTCAAGGCCAGGATAATCGTTATCAGATCAGATGTACTGATACCAATATAAGTTTGGTACTGAAAATCCATTTTTATCTTTTCATGTTGCAGAAAATGTTCAACTCTATACTTAGTTTTTGATGGTTCAGAATACATTATAAAATAAGTTACTGCCACATTGGTTTGCTGAATCGATAAGGAAATAACTTTTTAACAAATTTTGTTTGAAAAGATAATAGAATATTTCTAGTGTTCTGTAAGAGTAATACATCCATTATATAATGGCTAATTGTTGTCTGTATATAAATGATTCAGCTTACTTGTTATTTTTATTCTACGATATCAGGCAGAGCAATCCTGTGGCACCTAGATGATGGCATCTCATGAATGGTTCATTCATTCACATTCAAGGTTCAAAGATGGATCAGAGGATCCATGCTTGGATTGCCCTCTCTCTCAGCCAGTGTGGAAGTAATTGCATTGGCTACGTTTCAAGGTTATAGCAGTGACCTTGGAGAAGAAATGAAGAGAGTGGGGAGGGAGGCAGGGGCAGGAGAGCCTAGTCTGCCCAGAGACAATGGGTCCTGGTGGTGCACCAGCCTCCTTCCCTGTGCCTCCAACGCATCACAGTTGGATGGACAAAATTGTCCATTCGCTGATGTGCAAGGTGGGAATATGCAGAAGAAAGGTCACCTTTGCACTCCTTCTGCCCTGCGTAGGATGCCAATCACTCTTCCAAGTTCAGAGCCTTGCAGGCATCACCATGGGGTTGGACTTTGCAGGGTTTTCTTTTCGGTTATAATTAAATTAATTCTTTGGATTTTAAAAAACCATTTATCACATTAATCCTCAGAATTTCTCTTTTTGCTGTATTATGTTCACATCCAGCTAAAAATCATAAATCATAAAGCTATGAGTCAGTTTAGTTCAGATAAAGCCAGCACATGTCTTGTTGATATTAACACATACATTACTGTTAATAGTATGTTGTCTTTTTCTGTCCTTTTCCTTGGATGTCTGTGACATCCACGTGAGTTTGTAAGCTGGAAGAAAGAGTGGTGACAGATTACAAGACCCTCTTTGGAAGGTGAGGGGTGAGCAGAGAGGTAGTCAAATACAGTGTTACCTTGGCTCATGAACTTAATCCGTTCCACAACTCTGGTTGTGACCCAAGTCAAATTTCCCCAAACGATTCAATGTAAATAAGGTTAATCCGTTCTGTAACTATTTTTTTTTTAAATCAGAAAAATTTGAAACAAAGTGACAAAGAACAACAAAGTACTGTTCAGTACAGTGGAGAACACTGACTTAGGTGGGGGGGGAGGTTATTGTTTTGAGGGTGTGTCCCCCTCCATAAGGACATTGGGGAGATCTCTTTCAGGGGTTTCCTCTCTTCTTTGTCTCTTAGCTGCAGGGTCAATTTTGGTGAAAAATCTGTCTATAGTCACTTGTTTTTTCCTGCATTGCATAACCCTCCAGAAATGAGAGACCACATTATCATTCATCAGATTCAACACTCTGTTTGTTACAGTTATGTTGGGGTGGTGGTTCTCAAAGAAATCCTGGCTCGGGTGCGCTCAGCACAGCACAGCCGTGATCACGGACGTCTTCCCTGCACGAACGTGGCTGCAATCATGCTGGTGTGTGGGGGGGGGAGATGGCTGAGATTGCCCCCATCTTTCCTGCAGGAGTGTGCCCATGATCACGCACGCCTTCCCTGCACGAACGCAACTGCGATCGTGGCCATCTCCCCACTTGGGGCTGGGTGTGGGTGGAGAGATGGCTGTAATCTTGGTCACCACCCAATACGGAGTTTGCGATCCATGTCAAAATTTTTATGAAGTTTTTGTTCGCGACCCAATTTGGTTGTGAACCAAGGCGTTTGTGTGCCAAGGTACCACTGTATGTAGATAACACAAAATATTTAGGTTCTATCAAGAATCCCAGAAGTGTCTTTCCAAATTTAATAGGTTGGATTTGGATTTAGGGCACAGTGCTGTTGCCCTTGCAGCAGATACTTGAAAGTCTTCAGAAACATCAGAGCATCTAATGTACGAAATGCAGCAGCAGTCTTGGCCGCTGCTGTGCCTTGCGCCTTGTGATTTATCTAGATAGCTGTTTAGGGTTAGGCCTGGAAACAAGGAGGGAAGGAGGCTGGGGTACCAATTGGGATGTGTGCAACCCTACAGCCTCAGCTGCTTCCTTGAATTTCCCCCAGGAACAAACCTTTTTTCCTCTTTGAGGCCCAGTTGCAATGTGGGGTGGAGGGAATAGTGTGCCAGTGGCCGAGAAGCTGGGCAGGAGCTCAGTCTTCAGAGTTCAGAGACTGCACCCTTCATCTACTTGGAAGAGGTACATTTGAAATGAATAGAACTTAAGCTAGTCATAATTAATTTAGGCCCCTTTGATTTTAGATGGGTCTATTCTAAGTGGATTCAGCTCAATCACCATGCAACAGAATTGCAAATGAAATTCAATTTCAGTAAATGAAAACTGGTGTACACTGGGCAAAAATTCCTATCTTCATGTTTGCATCAATGGTATTTGAACCAGTGGCTTTCCAGGAAAGAGAACTTGGGGCTCTGTTCGGTTGCTCAATGAAACATCAGCTCACTGGGCAGCAGCAGCTGTCAATGGGCTTTAAATAAATATTTGTTAAGTTGATAACAAAGTTGCCTCTATATACTATAAAGACGCTCTCTCTCTCTCTCTCTCTCTCTCTCTCTCTCTCTCTCTGTGTGTGTGTGTGTGTGTGTGTGTGTGTGTGTGTGTGTGTGTGTGGAGAGGGAGAGAGAGAGATTGTATTGAAACTTGGGCTTTTACCTGCATGAATAAAATCTAAGGCTGAGTTTTGCTGCTTTCCAAGACATTTTACTGGCAGTAAAGCTGTGGGCAAACATTTGAAGTTGGTGCCTTTGAACTAGAAGAAATGAAGGTGCATTTTGTGGAGGAGCAGGTGTTGATGGCAAAAGCAACTGAGTGGGTAGATCATATGAAGACACAGGGAAGAATTGCAGCTTGGAGGACCCCCTTGGATATAGTGGTGAAATGGTGGCCCAGTCTCTTGCAGATAAAGTAACAAGATTTAACAGAAGGTTGTTCTATTGCAAAGAAAGATCCTTGTACTGAAAAGGGCAAGTGGACATGCAGACATGTACTGCACATAATGTGATAGATCTTTCTACATCCTGACGTTAGAATTTAGTAACATCCCTGCTAGATCAGATAGGAAGTGGATTTAATCCTTCATCCATTCACAAGCAAGGCCTGATGGCAACAGTAGGAACTTGTTCTGCCTTAGCTATGCATTTGGAGAGGCCAAAGTGGTTTTTCATTGATGTAAGAAAGTAAAAAAGTAACACTTCCAATCAAGATAAACATGGTTAATAATTTTGTCAAGCCCGAGGGAAAACATTTTCTTTGACTTAAGCACTTTCCCTCACATATTTCCCATTTCCTTGAGTTTCTTAGGTTATACCAAAGGTGGCTGCATTGTCTTGGCCACTGGGAGTGCCATAGGTCTATGGGAAGTGAAGAACTGCACCTCTTTCAAGGCCAAATACATCTGCAGGCAAAAGTTGGGAACTCCAGTGAACCCCGAGCTGCTTTCACCACACCCCACACCCAGCCTCACTGGCTCTTGTCCCGCGGGATGGAGCTCCAGCCCCAAATTGCGGCATTGTTACAAGGTAAGCGCAAAGGGAAGGAGAGCAGCCAGCCAGCCTCCGGGTTCTCATTCTGAACATTTTTGCAAAGTGGTTTTGTTTTAACTTGAATTGATTCGGATTCTAAAACTATTGCATTCATTTGATAATATAATAAGATTCTGATGAGGGCGTGTTTAGCTGGTCTCTCCCCACCACACACACTATATGAGATTCTTTTCAGGGACTTTATGAAACCCATATTCCTTTGCAAGCTTTATTGGGGCATCTTCCATTTTCATTGTGGGAGAAAAAGTGTGTTATGATTATTATTTTCTTAGTAGCACTACACTGCATTTATGTCCCACCATTTTTCCTTTTGTGAGAAATCCAAAGTGACTCCTCATTTCATCCTGATAACCACCCTGTGAAGTAGGGTAACTAGCCCAAAGTGACCCAATGAGCCTCATGACTTCCTGAGTCCCAGTTCAGCACTCTAAGCACTACGTCACATGGGTTCTCTTTTTTTGGAGGCCATGCAGTTCTCTGCCTTTCAACATATTTCTAAGGAACTGTGGAGCCCTCAGTCGCTCTCCGTGATGAAGTTGCACAGAACTTTGAGGATAAATTCACTTGGATTCGTCGTTAATTGGACTCCACATTTAGTACAGCTCCATTAATAGGGGTTTCCAGAGCACCGTCTGGTCCAGGTTTGTTGGATGAGCCTCAGTTATTGAGCCCTAAGGATGTAGACAAGGGACTTGGCCAGGGTCGGTTCACCACCTGTATGCTCGCCCCCTTGTCCATCCTGGCTCATTACTTGCAGTAAAAAAAGGGTGTGTACCTGGGTCAAGGAGGTTGTAAATTCCTCTTTGAAAGAGGGAGTGCTTCCAGCCTCTTTCAAGGAGGTTGCAATTGAACTACTCCTTTAAAAAATCCAACCTGGCCCTAGAAGAGATTGACAAGTATAGCCCTGTGGCCAATATCCCTTTCCTGGGCAAGGTGTTTGAGTGGGTGGTGGCTGTAGAAAATACGAGCTGAAATGTCATCAATATGCAGATGATGTTCAGCTCTATCTTTTTTTTTTTCATCTAACTCAGTTGGGGCAATGGCCATTCTGAATCCGTGTCCGGGCATGGTAGTGGTCTTGATGAGGGCCAATAAACTGATACTTGATGGATAAACTGATACCAGACAAGACAGAGGTGCTGCTGATAGGTGGGTTGTCTGTCAGTCAAGTGATATTCAGCCTGTTCTGGATGGGGCTGCACTCCCCATGAGGACAGGGTTTGTAGCCTGCGGGTGCTCCTGGAGTCACAAGTGAACGCAGTGGCATGGAGCACCTTTTATCAGCTTAGGTTGATCCACCAATCATGACCCTATCTGGACAGGCGGAGTCAATCAACAGTGACCCATGCAACAGTAGCCATAGAGTGTAACACACGGTATGTGGGGCTGCCTTTGAAAATGGTCTAGAGCAGGGGTCCTCAGGCTTAAAAAAGGGGGCCAGTTCACTGTCCCTCAGACTGCTGGGGGGCCAGACTATAGTTTGAAAAAAACATGAACGGATTCCTATGCACACTGCACATTAAAATTAATTAAAATTAAAATTAATTTTAAAAATAATTAAAATTTAAAATATTAGTTAAAAATTAAAAATGTTTGCTCTGCTCCCTCAGGCTGCAGCAGAGGTTCAAGATGAGGTGGGGAAGAGCATGTCCATATTCAAGGGACATAGCTATGACACAACCAAGGCACTAATTATAGTATTTTGCATAATGCAGCTGATGACTGCAACTGGCATTTACAAAGAATGAAGCAAAAATACTAAGGATAAATACTGTTAATGCCACTCTTAGTATTTGAAGCAAGTCAGCCCAGAACAATTCCCACAATACACAATGGCTGTATTTGGATGCAGAGCTAATGACTACCATATTTTAAGTGCAACCTTGCCAAAACTGGTAATGTCCAGATGAGTTGGACTACAACTTCCGTTGGCCATGACGGTTGGGCATGATGGAAATTATAGTCCTTGCTGCTGCCCCAGTTCTGAGGGAGCAGGAGCGGGAGGCCAGAGAGGCGAGGCAGCTATGGCTTGCTTGGAGAAGGCCACAGCGGAGGCGTGGGAGCTGTGGCCCCACTCTGCCGCAGCCTGTCTGCCCCCGGGCTCGGCGAGGCAGCCACAGCTTGTCCCGCAGCCCGGGGACATGGCTCACATAATTAAAAATAGATTTAAAAAGTTATATTTTTCTTACCTTCAATCCTTTTTTTTTTAGTTTCTTCATCTTCGTCTCTATCTCTTTTCCACCCTCCTCTCTTGTGTTTCCCACTTGGTATTCCCACTCTGTATATGCATGAAATTGGGGGTGGTGGTGGGGAGAGCTGGCACACATGCAGTTGAGCTATTACAATTTGGCACATGCACTGGCTCTCTGCTCAGTTTCAAAGAATGCCTGCACCATCTCAGAGCTTTTGGACATGCTCGGAGATTGTTTTCTCTGAGCGAGTCCAAAAGCTCTGAGGTGGGCTGGATAAATGAGCATGGCAGGCCGAATCTGGCCCACGGGCCATAGTTTGAGGACCCATGGTCTAGAGACTTCAATTGGTCCAAAATAGGGCAGCTAGGCTGCTATGGGGACTGGCTGACAAAAGCATATTATGGCAGTCATTTTTCAATTGCAGTGGTTACCAGTTGAAGTCCTGGCCTTATTCAAGGTGGTAACCCCAGCATTTGAAGCCCTAAATTGTTTGTGGCCAGGTTATCTAAAAGAATGCCTCTTCATGTATGTACCTACCTGGGCCCTGAAATCATTATCTGAAGTCCTTCTCAAAGAGCCCCTTCAAAGGAAGCATAGAGGGTGACTAATAGGGGAAGGGCCTTTTTGGATGTGGCATCCCGGTTATGGAATCAGCTCCTCAAAAAGGTGTGTCTGGCACCTACTCTATATTCCTTTTGGCACCACGTGAAAACCTTTTTATTTACCCAATATTTTAATAGTTTTAAAAATATCCATATTTTATATTATATTTTATCTCATACTGTTACATTTTATTTGGTATTGCTGCTATGCCTCCATAATAATCGGGTTGCAGTTGCTTATGGTCTGCTGGGTTTGTGGTGAGTATACTGTGGGTATAATGTCATTCTTATCTGATGCATTATTTTTGTGGTTTTATATGCTACTGATTGTTGGAATATATTTTAATGCTCTAAACCATCCAGGGAGACTTTTTGGCTGGCGGACAGTATAGAAACCTCTAAATAAATAAATAAATATTCTGTTATCCAGCTGCAGTACAGTGGAATTGCAACTTTTACACAAAGCTTTCATTCCGGTTTGTCCCAGTTTGAAATGTAATACTGCACTTTTCTCATTCTAAAAAATCAGCAAAAATGGCTGGAAAACATGAAGAGGTCCCAGGGGATAACGATGTTGTGAAAAGGCCCTGCAAACCTCTGGGAGAGAGGGATCACAAGTGTACAATAAACACTTCATATGAGAAGCCTCTGTAATTGGGGACCAAATGGAAATAATTAAATATGCTAAATGTTTCCCCCATCCTGTTCCCACTTGGGGTGCCATAGGCATTACTTGTTCTGCATTGTTTGACACATGTTTGTGTTTAAAGATTTTGTTAAAAAGTGTATGAGAGGGAAACTTCCAAGGCACTGGCATTGTGAATTCACAGGTGCTACGCATACATTGCATTTCAGGGATGTGTACAGTACCTTATGGCAAAAGTTATTAGTGCGTGGAAACTGCAGCATCCTAGATGGAAGTGACCCCTTTCTCTCTGCTTCTTGAACAGGTGTTCAACTATGAGAAGCTGCAGGAAAAGAAAAGCTGGATCACTGCCCAATTGTTCTGCCAGGAGCTGAATGCACAGCTTTTGAGCCTAGGCAGTTTTGAGGAGGAGCACTTTGTGGCCAGCACTCTAAACAAGATGTTTGGGTGAGGAGTGAGTAGTAAAGCAGAAACAGATGCTTCAGAGTCATGTCTTACCTATATGTGCCCATGTAGACGTGCATCCTCCTGGATATTTAAGCCATTTTAAAATGTGTCTCCAGTCATGCGTCTTAAAAAAAGATCTTCTTCCCTCTATGGAGCTCAGATCCTTTTTCAAAGGGAGATGGAAGCTGAAAGGAGAAAGTTGAGCAGTCCTGTCTTCTCTGAAATCTTTGATGAATAAGAGTTAGGAGAAGGGGAAGGGAAGAGGGAGAGAATTAGAGGACTTTGCTCTGACTAAGGTGCCTGCTGGCTTGAGAAGAAGCCTGCCTGTTTCCTGGGAGGAGGCAGAGGTTCAATTTTTGCTAAACATGAATGTACACCCCCAATGATCCCCTCTTTTATATATCTTAAATGGAAGTAACTTGAGCAGGGCAATGTTCATTCTCTTGGATTCTGACACCTCAGCCTAATTTATGTTACCCTGTTACTGTTGGAAATGCTGGCATCTCCCTTTGAATTCAAGCAATTCAACCAAGCCACCTTCAGCGGGAGCAGAATAAAATGCCTCCTGGAGATCAGCTAATGTGATCAAGGCAGTAAATCCCTTTTCAGCTTTCATATACTTCACATCTCAAGCGTAATGCCACACATGTTTTACAAAAGAGGGTACAGTGCTGTGCATCTGTCTTTTGAAAGAAAAAAAGCCCTGCAAATCAGTCTCAGGTTCATTTCTGGCCATCGTATGGGGAGGGATCGTAAGTATTGGAAAGGCCTCTCTTTAGGGCCTTGGAAAGTGGTGGAGTGGACAGTAATGGGCTATCTGAACCTAGGATGTGATGCAGAATAAAGCAAGAACCTCAAAGGGGAATTATTTGTTAACTTTTAAAGAAACTAAGCAATAAAATGCAGTATTTTGCTAGGTGCCAACCGTACTGCTGTTGCCCTTAACAACACTGTGACTTTAGATCCTTGTATAAGCTAAAGACTAGACTACATATCAGGCAGCTTATTGAGGCTCAAATTCACTTCGGCAAATATCTGGACTCAAGTTTCGCCACTCCCCTTCCTCTGGGCATGTGAGGAAGATAATGAGGAGAAGACCATGGAAGAGGGAGAAATACTTTTCAAGCTTTCTCAGGTTTGGTGGACGATCACAATTGAGCAACAGAACTAAAACAGTAAACTTATCTGAGCATCTTCATGAATTCATCCGAACAGTGCTTTTATGCCTCTGCATTGCTTTCTCTTTTGGTAACCTCCAGTGAGTCAGAACCTGAAATCCATGAGCAGCACTGGTTCTGGATTGGCCTGAATCGCCGGAACCCTCGAGCTGAGAATTGGCAATGGAGTGATGGGCTTGGGGTGAGTGGCAGTTAGGCTCATCCTGGAACCTCTGTACAGGGCAATAATTTGGCAGGAGATCTGAGCATGCTTATGTGTTTTTTGAGTAAGATTTGCTGCAGAATGTCTAAGCAGAATTTCTAAGTGTCCACAAACACTCCAGGGGTGGAGCCTGCCTCACTGAGACGGCTCTGGAGTTCATGGAACCTTGATCAGTGCCAATATTAGGCTACTGCTCCTTCCCTTGCTCCAAACTCTGCAGCCAAAGATGCCAGCAGTGTTGGCTTGCTTTCACCAGCTCCACCTTGACCTATGCATGGCTTGAGCAGGGACAGCATAATTATGATGGCAGGCTAGGGAGTATGGATATTCGTGGCTCTGTGCTGCTCACTGGCTTGCTCAGTGCAGCTACCAGTCTCTGTCAGTGGCCATAGCTACTCACTAGTGAGTAAGCAGCCTGCCACTGGAGCATTTGGAGTCAGCAGTGCCCTCATCATGTTGCACAAGGTGCTTGTCCTCAAGCAAACCAGGGGGTGATTCCAAGGACAGTCCGCCTGCTCGACACCCCCCAAATCTTGGAGCTTGGCTGACTGGAACCTTTGGCTGCCTAAGCAGGAGTCTTAGAGACTAATGTGGCCCATGATTTTCTTTGACCTTCAGTTTTCCTACTACAACTTTGACCGCAGTAACCATGATGACGACGACATCCGCAATTGTGCGGCGCTGGACTTGGCCACTCTGCAGTGGATGCCTCTTCAGTGTGAGGTTCAGCTGGACTGGATCTGCAAATTGCCTAAAGGTGACAGGGGGGTGCGATGGGTTGGCTGTGGGGGAGGAGTGTGCATGGGGTCGTGGACACTTGGAGCGCACAGTGCATGGAGGCTAGAATTGGAATCGGTTTTAGAGCTGCCATTCCGAAACACAGCAGCCTGTGTCTGTTGCCTCCTGTTCTTAAGCCTTTTGCTGCAATAATGGCCCATGGAGTTTCTGCTTTCATTTCTAGAGATTTTGAAATGTGGGGTTTGGAGAAGATGTTTGAGGTGATTTTCAGCCAACTGAAGTATGTCCATTATTGCACAGTGCACAGCAAAGGATGCACAGGCCTTTCTGGCAGCAGTAGCTCGGGGTGAGGTGATGCCTGCCAGGACATCATGGCCCAGTAGGTCTCTGTGTTTCCATGATTTCAGCAGTGCGCTTTAATCGGAGCTGATCTTAGCATTGACCTGCCAGCTTGAGGATTCTTGTATGGCTGACCTCCACATGGTTTCTGACTGGCAGCTGGGACTGCTGTAAATTAGGCCTCTGTAGGTGCTGTGGTTTAGTGCATTAAGGCCCAGACCCACTTCTGCCTTCTGGGCAGGTTTCTTGCAGTGCAGCTGGAGCAGCCATACTTTGCTAGTGCCCAGAACAAAAAACAAAAGAGGACACACATTTGCATAAAATGTGTATATGCTAACTTGCATGGACAGATGCATATTAAAAAACAAAGACTGTAATTTAAATATAAATTTAGGGTAATTAAAACAGGGTGAACTGCAATTCATATGGTGAACATTGTAACTAAGTGGGTCTGCTGAGTTTGTTCTCCAGATGTTTCCTGCTGACTGACACCTTTAAGCTTTCAGCTGGACATGGTCTGGACAACTCTTTAAACAGAGGACAACTTCAGAAACAGAAGTGTCCTCTGGCAGGCTTTCAATCAGAGGACTGTGCCCTATAAAGTAAGACAACTTCTAGGGCATCTTTCAGCAACCTGGAGCATTCCAGATGTGTTGGACAGTAATTTCTGCCACCAATATATCATGAGCAGTGGTCATGCTGATAGTGGGAGCCCAGGTGCAACACAGCTGGAAGGCACCACGTTGGGGAAGATAACTCATAATTGTTGAAGGTTCTTTGCTTCTGGATTCAGGAGCAGAAATAAATTCTAGTCCCATCTGCCTTCCTCTCTTGCTGATTCTGTGGTGTTGTTTAATAGGCACTGAAGTGAAAGAGCCAGAGATTACTGTCCAAGGTAAGTAAATATGTTTTCTTATCCCCCCATAAAGCCTCTTTCGGAAAGAGCTCTTTTTCTGCACCCCCTTCTGTACTCCTTGCCTTGTTGACACTTCTTTTCATCTAGCTTGTATACATTCAAAATAAATGTGATCCTTTTTAATGTATACAAGCTAGTGGAGAAGAAGTGTCAGCTTCCCATCTCTGACTGTTCTGCTTGCATCATGCTTTTGGTTCCCTCAGAGGATGAGATGACATGCTCATAGTCCGGTATTATCATATGCTGTTAGACATACAGCTGTGTTCTTCAAAATTATATTTCCTCCCATGGGCAGTGATGTGAGTCATGAAGAGAACTGGAAGCAGAGTGCCAATAATGGCTTGCTATAGCAAGCCAGAGTGGGGACCCTCGACAGGTGCCCTGTCCAAAGCAGGAAACCAGCAGAACAGAAAGGATCCCTTTCAATTAGCGTCAATGTATGTTGGGAGAATTGGGTAAGTTCATCAAGGCTGCTCTTGGCCATTAAAGAACCAGGACTGGAACATCTGTCTTGGAAAGCAGGAGATCTTTTATGAACAGGTGCTGGGAATGAATGACAATGAACGGCCATTTCCCATTATGCCTATGAATTTCCCCATATTTCCCATATTGGGAAAACTCATATAGTTGGTAGAAGACAATTCGTTGCACAAGATGGTCTTTTGATGTGACCAAAGATGGTGGAGGATGTGTGGCCCTCCAGATAGTGTTATTTTAATTCCCATCAGGCACAGGCAGGATGGGAATTGGAGGGAGGATGGGAATTGTTCCAATGTAAACTGGAAGACAACAGGTGTCTCTACCCTGAGAATCCATACAAAAGGATGAACATCAGTTTGAGCATGCTTTAGGCTGGCAAGCAGAACTTCTTAGGGCTGAGGGTGAGGGACTAGATTGTCACCTGCCAAACCCACTGTGGGCTGGATGATGGCACAGGGGCTGTGGTCCAGCTGCTGTCATCACCACGTTATCTTCTTGTATGTGTGTGTTCTGGAAAGAGGCGTGGAACTGTGCCCTCTTTCCCCAATCCAGCACAGAGAAGTGGACCTAAGCCCAGGCCAACGCACATCCTGGCTGCTATGTCTGATAGGAGACAGGAGATAGAAGCAAGGGAGGGGCAGTGGTTGGTGGGACTCACCTGTTCAGGGAAGAGCAGCCCCTCCCCTGCCATAGATGAGTTTCCAAGCTTGCTTCTGCCATCTCTGCTGCTACATATCGTCTGAGATCAGAGAAGGGGTAGGGGCTCTGCTGTTGGTGTGCACCAGCAAAGGAATCACTGCTGTTACCTCCAGGCTCAGATCAGAGATGCATTGGGAGAAGGCCTTCTGAGGCGAATTCCCCCAGAGAACAGGGCTTAGTCCCTAAATCCTGCCCTCTGGAGAAACCCCAAGGGACTATGAAACCTGGATTGGGATGCCTCACCAGAAGGATGAGGCCTGCGGACCAGAGGTTCTGCATCCTTGTTATTGTCTGCATCAACAGTTCAAGGATTTGTAACTCTTTCCCCAGGGAAGCTAAACACACCAAAAGGAAGGCAGCTAACCAAAATGAGAAATTGCCATAGTGAAAGCTTGAGACACCTTAGCTTCAAAGTCACACCAGAGTCCCTTCATGCATACTCTTTCTCCACAGGGAGCAATGAGTGGCTGAGGTATCAGGATGCAGAGTATAAATTCTTTGACCACCATTCAACTTGGGTGCAAGCTCAGCGGATTTGTACCTGGTTCCAGGCTGAACTGGCATCTGTTCACAGTCAAGCTGAACTGGACTTTCTAGGCCAAAACCTGAAGAAGGTAGGAAGCTTCCTAGAACAGATCATTTTTGTTTTTTGATACTGAGGTGTGCAGTGGTGAATTCCCCATAGAAGAAAAAGCAGTTCAAATTGGATTCTAGCATAGGAAACATAGGAGTGCTGTAAGCAAGGACTGGATGAAGGGGCCATAATCACAGCTGCATTTATATTGCAAGCTGAGTGGAATTACAGGTTTTGTGAGGATACTGAGAACCGGGGAAAGGTTGACAGGGAGGAAGTGATTATTTTTAAATGATACAGGTAGAAACCTGCAACATTTTTGTTGCAGGTATTCCAGCCCCGTACATACAGGGCTTCTGGAAAAGGTTCCCAAGCAGTTTCATGTGACTGCTTGGGACCCACATCAGATCCCTTTGCCCAGCCTGTGTGTGTGCTGTGATGGTGTAAAGCAATCAAGATTGAAGCCCACTGTATAATACGGCAAGGAACATTTACTGCTGCAGTGTGGAGGGGAAATTTTTTAATCTCATGCCATGCCATTCTCACCTCCAGGACAGTGTAAACTGCACTGAGAGCTGTACGCCCTGTATTATTGGGCCAATACCACATCTTTCCTCCTCTTTTCCTGCCGCTCCTCGGACTGCTATTTTCAACTTACCCTGGCTCAACAGCCATGGACATAGCTGGAGATCCAATCACACCTTTCCTACATCATGAGGAATGTGATCAATCAAGCAGCTCCTTAAGTTCGGGAGTTCCCATATAAGCATATGTGTGTAAGCTAGGTGGGAACTGTAGATTTGCTTAAGGAGGATGCAGGCAGTTGTGTACATTCTGCGAACTAATCACCTGAATTCATTTTTATTCTGCCTCTCTTCAATAAAACCCAAGGTGGTGTGCACAGAGTTCTAGGGAAGTGGGTCATTTGGTACATGAGAACATGGCTCTGAATTAGCAATACTAAAAAGCCCAGTAAGATTTGAGATCTTACAATTGCATAAGAACATGCTGGTATCTTTGAAACACTTCCAGAATGACTTAAAGCACGATAGTGTCTTTACTCTTTTGGCAAAATGTGGGGTTGGGAAGATTAAAGTCCCAGGGTGACAGCTTCTAATTACGGGAGGCAGTTCGCGGATGAAAATTACCTAGTCCCTGCAGAAAATAAAAGAGCCAGTTTTCATTTCTGTTCTTTCCCTTGATGTATCTGATGCAAATGTGCGCAATCCTTTGATCTGGCCAGTTCTCAAGGGGCCAGGAGCGGCACTGGTGGATCGGACTCAACACCTATGAGAATGATGGCCGATTTCGGTGAGTCTCTCTATCTCTGTCAATGTTACTGCCCCCAAAAATATTTTGTCTTCTGGAGTCCTGCTTGTGCTTAAAATGTGCAACTCCACCTGCCTTCTCCAGGTGGTCTGACAGTTCCCTCTTGAACTTTATCTCATGGGCACCGGGCAAGCCACGACCTATCAGCAAGGACAGGAAGTGTGTGTACATGACAGCCAGCCGAGGTAAGTAATAGGTATGAATTTACCTTCCTGAGATTGCTTTCTTCCCTGTGTCCCTTTGCAATTTCATGTGTGTGGGTGAGCGTGGGGAAGAATGTATTTTCTTCCCCACACTCAACGATTTTCAAGCATGGGAGATGAACCAGGCTTGGGGTATTCCTGTGCTAGAATTTTTATCATGAAATGGGGCATATTGTGTCCGGTGAAGTCTCTTCCCTGAAGATGGATCATCTCTCACACTTTGGGGGCAAAGTAAACACAGCGTCCGGTCACACTTCTCTTTTCTTCTTCTGCAGAGGACTGGGGTGACCAGAAATGTCTCACTGCTCTGCCTTATGTCTGTAAGCGTACCACCAGCACTGCAGGGCGGCCCTCCTTGTCACCACCGCATGTGCCAAGTCCTGGCACATGCCCCCAGGGCTGGCATGCCTTCAATGACAAGGTACTTGGGAGAGCTACCCTAGCCCAAGGTAGCATAATTCATGGTGGGCGGCTGGCTGGAAATGTCTCTCTCCAGCACCCCCTTGACCTGGATGGGTGAGAAATGACGAGACTGGGGTTTAAATCCAGCAACCCTATGTTGCTTTGTGTCAGTCAATATCTCTCAGCCTAACTTTCTTCATAGGATTGTGGCAGGAAGGGAAAGTTGTGCATTCTGTTCTGAGATTTTTGGAGTAATGATGGGACAAGAATAAAATAAAAACAGTGAAAACCTTTGTCAGAGATGTCTACCTCTGTCTCTATCTCTATACATCTTGCAGTGCTTTAGGATTTCCAGCCAAGAGCAGGTGACATGGCCAGAGGCAAAGCGTCAGTGTGAAATTCAGGGGGGCATGTTGGCATCCATCTCCAGCCATCTTGAACAAGGTAAGGCTTATCCAAGGATCCTTTGTTTGCATGTAAACAGACACACATTTAGCTGGGTCTTATCTCTGGAAACTGAATAACTTTGATGCAGCAGGTTCCCTGGCTGACACAAGAGTTGCCATCCTAAGTTCAATAGTTTGTGCAGCTCGCCATTCTTTCTTCAGAAAGTCAGATGCCGGATGGAAGTTTGCGAGCAGGACAGATTGGTAAAATCTGCCCTTTATTAAAGCTTCATCAGTAGACAGAGATCCACTCTGTATCTCTGTTTTCCTAGGGTTGAAGCTTTTGATCAAGTTTAGGAGCACTGGCAGGCCTGATTGTCTCATCCCCAAAAATGTTTTGAATGCAAGATTAGAGTAGTCCATTGGATCCATCCAGCAGGACTGTTCTCCTCTAGCAATCAGTTCAGGAATATTTTAAGAGAGAATAATGTGTCTGAGAATGTGTAAAATTCATATCCCTCGTGCAGTGCTTAAGTAAAGCCCACTGACATTTTCTGTTTTGAAAACGTAATCACCACTCTCATCTCCTCTTTACAGACTCATAGTTGAAGATATGGGGCCCTTGATGGGAAAATAGGGATTCAGCTTCATAGTTTCTGATCCCTTTTATAATACCCCCACCAACACTTCCTGCCTGCCTTGTCCCAGTTACATACTTTGCGTTCTCTTGTCTTCTACAGCTTTTGTAACTACTCTTCTCCCAAACATCACCCTTGACCTGTGGATCGGCCTCCATGATGCTAAGAAGGAGTTTCAGTGGGTGGCACCTGAACTTGTCAAGTATGTGAACTGGGCTCCCGGTGAGCCATCTGGATACAGAATGTCTACTGCCAGTGAGAATCCGGTGAGCTGAAATCTTTTCATCTACCTTGCTCAGTTTGGGAAACCATCCTGCCTTTTGCTGGAATTCTAGGAGTGGTTCCAGATGGAGGTCTTTTGGTATTAAGAATCAAAAGAAAATGAACAGTTATTCCAACATTTCCCTCTTAACATTTTTGTTTTACTTGTAAGAAAAAAGAAGAAAGAATGGTGGGAAAGTGTGGGAGATTAGGAGTAGAAAATGTTTCCTTAGCCTCTCAAATTCTATGAATGATGTGTGCACAATAAACGCCTTACCTCAAAGCACACCATTTCCTTTGTATACCTTTCAGCTGCGTTTGGGTGATCACTCTTTGCCTTGGTAAATGGCAGTATGAAAAGCATACCTAAAAATTGCCAGTCCATAGTGAAGTTTGGCCAGCTTCACCATGGACTGATAGTAGAACAAGAAGGTTGCTGTACCTGGGTTTTCATCTGAAAGGTGTGTATTCTACAGTTCCCTGTCCTTAAGCTCAGCAGAAGCCTAGAAAGCATGGGAGGGATGGAACAGAGCTTCCTGGGAATGTATGTTCTCATTTTCCGAAGGACATATCTAACCTTTAGGCTCGAAACTGAGTAATATTCCAGAAGCGATTGTAGGCACTGGGGCAAGAATTCCATTGGTTGGGGACACAGTGCCAGCATCCAGTATGCCCTTCCCCATGAATATGTTTTTGTGTAGAGGTCAGATCTCCACTTTATGAGGAAATCAAAAGTAGATCCAGCAGATTAACAGCCTCCTGTAGAAAAGCTCATACACGCAACTCCATTTGATCACATGAATGGTGGCTTTCCTGCTTTTGTCTCTTACAGACCAACTGTGCTGTGGTTTTGCATGGCTTTGCATCCCTGTTCACTGGCCGTTGGGATGACAGGAACTGCTTGGAGGAGAAACATGGCTTCATCTGCCAAAGGAGCAAAGGTAAAGCTGCAGGAAAGCCGCAGGGGAGGACACTGGTAGCTGTGCTGCTGCTGTGCTCGTTGCTGGGATAGTTGGGTTATTGTGGTCCCTTGCCCCAAGCATCATGTAATTCATCCTTCCTTAAGCACCGATGCAGCCATGCCCTAGATTGATAATTTAGGTATCAGTGTCACTTAGACCTCCCCTGCTCTCAAGGATTGAAGTTTATTTATCAAAGGGATATGAAGGCAGCAGGAAAACAGCTGTTGGTGAAAAATAGGAATTGAGAAAAACACTAGTGTGATGTTCTGTAAGTTGTAACATAATTTTCAGTCAACCTGGTATTGGTTCAAAGCTCTGGAGGCAAGTTGCAAGGCATGGTTATTTCAGTTCTGAAAAGCTCTTATCTCTTTTTTTCTTCACACCCTCCAGATCCTACCATAAGTCCTTCTTCAGTGATCCCATCCCCATCCCCTGCTCCCAACGCCATCCTTTCCTATCTCAACAGCACTTACCGTATACTGAAGAAGCCGCTGAAGTGGCAGGAGGCCGTGCTTCTCTGCGAGAGCCTCAATGCCACCCTGACGAGTGTGATGGAACCGTACACCCAGGCGTACCTCACCCAGGCAGTCAGCAGCATGAGTGCCTCACTCTGGATTGGCTTGTCCAACGAGGAGGTGAGGCAACACAGGAGGCAAAGGCATGACAAGCAGGGCTGGCCCTGCCATGCAGGAAGGGGAAGCAACCTGCTTCAGACAGCATCATGGAGAAAGAGGGGAGCAGAGGAATCGGCATGTGCGCGGTATAGGAAGACATTCACAAGCATCCGCCCTAGCCGGCCTTTGGGCTCTGCTTCAGGCAGCAAAATATTTTGGACCAACACTGACAGAAAGTAGGGTGGCACAACTGCCAGGACAATGGGCAAAGTTGCCAATGTCAAATATGCAATTAGAAACAGAGAAATAGAGTGAGTCAGAAGGGGTCTCCTGGGCCATCTAGTCTGACCCCCGGCTCCAGCTGGCTCTGCTCATGACGTGCCTACCATGTGCAATTAAGCCCACTTGGATGTTATCCCAAGACAGGCAGCTAGGCCACAGGGTCAGATTCCAGTATTGACTTATGGACAGGAAGCAGTCATAGAATCCAGTTACAGGAAGGTACCTAAAGGTCATTTCTCCCAATCTTCTCTGCCTCAATTTGAAAGCAAGTCCTTCTTCACATAGGAATTAAGATAAATTTCCCTTCTGAAAAATCCTTGGCTCATGGTGAGTGCTGGCAGAAGACCGAGATCAAGCAAATAGGAGGGAGCAGAGAGGGCAGGTAGCTGGTGTGTGGCCATGCATCACTTGCATCTGCAAAGCAAAGAGCATGCAACACACCAGGCCATGAAGGTGCCCGTGTGCCAAGAACTGCCTTTGCAATTCAGCAATAACTGAGTAATTGTCACAGATAAATTCGGGTCCCAGCTCTTGGACAACTGGACAGGTACAGCCTTATCCAGGATTATTTCCATATCAATGGGAACAGTGATGGGACTATTTAATAAGCTGTGCTTGCCAGTCACAGTCACAGATGACAGAATTCTACTCCTGAGGCATTGCCTAGAGAACCACCAGTGCGGTTCTGTGGTACATGGTAAATTCACACTGCATACCAACAAAATTTCACAGCTCTACACACGCGCCTCCTAATTACTTGATGCATTCTTCATCATGCTCTGTGTACATGCCTCTCTCAGATATCTCACTTGGTCTGCTCTAGTATGGCAAATCTTTCTATATATTGGCTACTTTAAGGGGAGACGGAGCTACACGTGGTTTACAGATGAGAGCCTTTCCTACACAAACTGGCAGGATGGAGAGCCGCAGCACTTGGTGGGATGCACTTACATGGATGCAGATGGGGCATGGAGGACTGCCAGCTGCGACACCAAGCTGCAAGGGGCCATCTGCAGGATGAATACAGGTGCCGCATCTCTGTGAGAACTCCGCATGAGGGAATACTGAAATAGAGGGCCTCTCTGCCCGATGCTTCCCCCGCTAACCAAGCATTCCTTTGCAGGGGCCCTACTCTCACACAAATGGAGCTACAATGGGAGCTGTCCTAGAACTGTGGAGGATTCCTCCTGGATCCCCTTCCGGAATCACTGCTATGCCTTCCACATGGAAGTTATGCTGCACCAGAATGAAGCTATGAAGAGGTGTCAGAAAGGTAAAGGAATCTAAATGGGTCCACTTCACTTCATGAGTATTCTGGGTACAGCTAGAGCAGGGTCTTAGCTCCAGGCTGTGACTTCCAGCATGTCTAACTTTGAGGCCATCTGCATCAGCATTAACAATCATTTATTTTACTTCTGTTTTGTTATCTTTTCATGTCTGTTTTCTTTTCTTTTTTTCTTAAGCTCAAAGAAGGAAACAGTATTTAGCTTCAAATGGACTGCTGGGGATTTATCTCCATCTAACTTATTCTACCACTTGAGACTGTGGAATTTAGATGAAATATTTTTAAAAAAGCAGTGTTCCCTGCAGCAGTATCTCTCTCTCTCTCTCTATATATATATCATATATGCAGAATCTCTTTCTTCCTCTTTGTGTGAGATGGTCTCTTTTTATATGATCCTTCATAAATTTAGTATGGTTTTGCATAAATCTGCATGTTATATCAAAACACATGAATATATGCATTATGGAAAATGAAAGTATAAATTCTTGTATGCATTTTATTCAAATAAATAGTTTAAATGCTGCATTTTGGCACATTTGGAAGCAAGAAATGTGGCACAAAATTTGGAGAACTGTAAAAAGTGCAGGGTAACTGTGTTTTGGATCTGTGAATTAGCCTGAGAATTGCAAGGCTGGAAAACAAAAATCAAATGGAAATCAACCTCTTTTGAAAGTTTGCATGTGTATGTAATACAGATGGACATACACCATATGAGATCTTCCATATCTGTGGCAGTTAGAAGTGGCTCAGGCAGTGTGATCACAGAAAACAACACTGCACTAAAGGCAAAACCAATTAACAAAATGAAGCATTTGCTGGCAGAAATGGATTGATTGTGTCTAGGGTGGTGGAGGGACCTCTGGCAGAGCATAAACATCAGGAAGGCATTTGGTAAATTATTGTATGTTTCTTTGTTACAGCGGGTATTTGTGAAATTCCTTAGTTTTCAGAATACTGTGTCACTGGAAATAATTACAGAATGGAAGTTATAGTGTTGGTACCTGTGGTTGGATTTTTTAGGCACAACTTATGTTTGGGGAAGTAGAGGTTTCAAAATATCATACTGAGTTGCTTATTTTTGCATTCTAGAAGAAAAGTTTAACATTGGGTAAGCTTTACACACTGAAATGAACAAACAAATACCCCCCTTTCTTTTTCAGTTGCATGCCTACAGATCAACAAAATTAAACACAGAAGAAAATGTGTTGCTATTTTTATGTGCAGGTTCTAAAACTGAAAGTACATATTCACAGATTTTTAAACTGTCCTTCATCTAAAGATATCAGGGCAGTATACAAATAACAAACAAAATCTCATCTCTGAAAGAGTGATGTAATTATAAAATACAATGAAAGGGAATAGCATATAGTCACAAAAATCATTGTACGTTTTAACAGGAGGTCATATTGATGCTCCTATTTTGTTTGAAAGGGAACTCATACATTCATATACACAGAATATGGAAGAGGTTAAACTGCCCAGCTAAAATTCCTCCTGTAAGCAAAGTTGTTTTAACCTGGTACCAAAAGGACAGTTAACTTGGTGTTTTTCTGTGTAGATGAAGTTCCAGAAGGGCAGTGCCAACAACAAAGAACACTTTCCTTTGTTTACATATAATGTGTGAAAGATACTTTGGGAGGGATCTTTGAAGCAAATTTTGAGCAGTGTGTAGATGGGTATAGAAAGAGATATTCAGGTATTTGGCTTGCAGATGACCAACAAAATTCCATTATGCAAGCTATGGCTGAGGATCATTCACAAGGAAGCGTAAAGATAATTATAAACATATAATGTGCTCTCTCTGTTTTATAACTTTTTGGACTAATATATTTTTTCTTTTAATTTCCATTCCCATCATAGTTGGAGGTACGGTGCTATCCATACTGGATGAGATGGAGAACGTCTTTGTTTGGGAGCATCTCCAAACCTATGAAAGCCAATCCAAAGGGGCCTGGCTAGGGATGGCCTTTAACCCCAAAGGTAAAGCAGATGGTGTTTTTCCTTCCTGAATGACTGGCACATGGTTAGTTATTCATCATGGTAGGAAATGTAGAATTGAAGTTCATGAAACAGCAAAGGGTGAGGTCAGCAAATCAACTGAAATTGAGGAGCAGTCTAGCGTAACACTTGGCCCAAGATAATTGGATTCCCCTTAAGTGAACTTAAAATGTTCCATGTGCTTCATATATAGCACAATTTATAGAAACACAGAATAGTAGAATCGGAAGAGACCAAGAAGGCCACAGAATCTGACCTCCTGCTGAATGCATGACTTCAGGTCAAACTTCTCAGATGGCTGTCTAGCTGCATCTTGAATGCCTCTAGTGTACCTCTACAATCGCCATAGGTAATTAGTTCCATTGTTGCATTATAACTGGCACCAAAGTTCTTCCTGAAGTCCAGCCAGAATTTGGCTTCATGACACTTACTACTCTCACTTACTTTAAAAACCTCTTTCCAGAACTTTGTTATGTATTCATATTCCAAGCCCCTCTCTCTTTACACTACACTATACTTGATATGGTGAGTGCACAAGGAAAGGAAGACTTGAAGAACAGATAAACCTGAGTATAATGAAGCATCCAAATGGCAATTTGAACTTTGACACACATACTGGAAAATTGAAGCGACTTCTCTTCTAGAATTGAGTCAACCAGCAGCACACTGCTGGATGTCTCCAGTGATGTGTTCAAGTTCTTTACTCCAAATCTCGAGTCAAGTCTTAACTTTCAAGTCCAACTTGAGTCTCAAGTCATTGCAAGAAAAGTTCTCAACTCTCTTCTCAAATCTCAAGAGTCAACTTTAACAGAGAAAAGGGAGGTGGTGGTAGAGTGTGTGTAGGGGGTGTGAGAGTTGTAAACACCCTCCCCTCATGTTCCCATTTGCACTTCCCTCAGTGATGCATCGAAGTCCTTTACTTCAACCACAATTTATTTAAACAATGCTGTGCTGCTTTTTGAACTTATCAAGAGTTCAATTTAGAAAAACATTTTTTTGACATGATCGCCCCCCCCCCCCAGCCTGGTACTGTTCTTGTCCCTGGAAATGTGCAGGAACAGAGCAGAGGCAAGCAGGCAGAAGAAGTGCTGTTCTATTTCCTGCTGAGGAGAGTAAAGTGTTCCAAAAAAAGAGCGGAAGCCTTCTCCCTATACAGGTAGTCCCCAGGTTACAAACAAGTTCTATTCCTGAGAATTTCCTTAAGTCAAATTTGTATGTACGTCAGATCACTTAAGCAAACCAAATTCTTGCCTTAGTATATGTATATATTTTATACACTTAAGAAACACTTCCATATTCACTAAAACATCTTAAACACAATGCACCATTGTAATAACAATATTAATACAGTAATAATAAAGTAACTACAGGTACTGGAGAAAGAGAGAGGGAGAATCTGTATGTATGTATGTGTGTATACAGTATAGTAAAAACAAATAAAAGAAATAGTTTTTTTAACAGTTTAGAAGATTTTTTTCAAATCAGTGTCTTACAGAGTTAAGCTAGCTCACTATCATTCTTGCAGAGATTGTACCAAGATCATTACTATGAAGCATTTGAGCTCTTTAAAGTATTTTGTGTTGTTTGTTCTTTTTTTTGTTCATTTTCTGAATATATTTCTGAGTTTCTCTGCTAATTTACAATAAACCATAATAAAATGCCACAGTTCCAAACAAAACCTCAAACCTAAAATAAAACAGAGAGAAAAATCAGAAGTTTTTTTTCTTCTTATAGAACTGGGTAATATTTGCAGGCCTGTTCTCCACTTTGGAGGGGATCAGGTCTGCCAAATTCTACACCAACTGGTCCTGGTCCTGGTCCTGGTCCTGGTCCTGGTCCTGGTCCTGGTCCTCTGCCTCTCTCTCTCTCTGTTGTCAGTTCAGCATCGTTTCCCCATCTGCAGCATGGGCATGCTAATACTGATCTACTTCCTCTTCAGCATTTGCCCTTGTAAGCAGGCCCTCAGCTGCTACAAGGCCATTTATGATGAGAAAAAGAAAACGGCTGTTCAAACCCTTGAGGCCTGCTTTAGGAAAGAAAACTCCCCTCTCCCCTCTCTCCAGCAGCACAAACTCTGACTGTCCAGCACCAGGTCCACCTCAATCAGTTAATGTCAGGCTTAATGTTACCACATGGATTAGGAGGTTAAGAATAAAAGCAGGATTTCAAGCTTTAAAAAAACAACAGAGGAGTAGGGAGAAGTCTATAACATCTGCTTCTGCCTTTCCAAGAAACTCTTTTGCTGTGGTTCTGCTTCATCCTTGAGGCACTACATGTGTCCCAGCATACACTGGCCTGGGTACAAGTCAGCCAATACTGTGGAAGTAAAAGCTGTGAATAACTCTAGGAAATTTCTATACAAAAAGTTGTGAATATTTCTAGGGAATTATGTGCCCACTGATGATGTATCACCAAATATGCCACATACTTCCTGGAGATACAGTGGTACCTTGGCTCACAAACTTAATCCATTCCAGGACTCTGGTCGTGACCCAAATTGGTCATGAGCCAAGTTAAATTTCCCCATAAGGTTCAGTGCAGATAAGGTCAATCTGTTCCGTAACTATTTTTTTTAATCAGAAAATCATGAAGCAAAGTGACAAAGAACAACAAAGATTGCAGCCATCTCCCCCACAAACCCTGAGCATGAGTGAGGCCATCTCCCTGCCTCCCCAGTACAACCATGATCACGCCTGTCATCCCTGCATGTGCCTGTCATCCCGGTGCTCTGGGGGGAGGGGGAGACGGGTACAAACGCAGGCACGCTGGGAGGAGAGACAGGCGCAATCATGGGCGTGCTCAGGGGAGGGGAGAGGGGTGCAATCGTGCGCGGGGGGGGACATAGCCATTATCGTGGTTGCGCTTGTGCAGGAAAGATGTGCGTGATCTCGGCCATCTCCACCCCCAGCATGATTGCGGCCATCTCCCCACTCAGGGCAGTGGGGTGGGGAGATGGCCACAATTGCGGTCACCACTCAATGCAGAGTTCATGACCTGAGTCAAATTTTTAATGAAATTTTTGTTCACGACTCAATTTGGTTGTGAACTGAGGCGTTCGTGAGCCGAGGTACCATTGTATTCACAGTTTCTTGTTAGAGGTATTCATGTAGGGTTTACGGCAGTCTGTGTGTTCATCAGTACGTAACCCGGACTGTGTTGCAACCCCCTCCCTCTGCCCCCACCCCCTTGTCCCTCTCTCCCACAACCTCCCTCGTGCCAAAAAGTGACTCAGTCATAAAAACAATAGAAATGTTGAATCAAGTTGTTGTGACTTGAATCAGACTTAGGAGTGAGTGCTCAACTCAGGTCCTCAACACGATTGTCTCTGTGGTGATTCTTCATGGGGACTTTGTTAGAGTGTGTCTGGGAGGCCATTCAGAGTCCCTGTTCCAAAATCTTGTGACCTCAGAGGTAGAAATCTGAAGGCTAAACTCCTGCCCTGTCCCCTTCAGAGCCAGCCCCAGAAGAACTGCATTGGCTGTCCCTGCACCTGGGCCTCCATGAGGAAAAAGGCGCATGGTGGGGGGTGGGGGGGGATGTTTGAGCTGCACACTTATGTTGATTCCAGTCAATGCAATACTCTTCTTAGCTCTTCAGAACTAAATCTTGATGGCTGTAAATGGTTGTTTAGAGAAAATATCTAGCTTGAGGCACGGCGACAGTGATAGCTGCCGCCCACTCTTATTCCAGGCATAGGATGCACACAAGTCCTCAAGTTTAGAGGCCTTTATGCATCAAGGGCATGAGACGTAAGACTGCTTGATTGCTACAAAACAACCAGCATACTTAGTGTAAATATGGCTGCCTTGAAGTACTGTATGGATCCTTCTGTCCTATCTCTAATAGAAAAGTCACTGGGTGTATCTAGAAATATTCCTTCTTATCTCCCAGTATTTCTTTCCGTATCTGCTTGGTTCCTACCTTCTTTCTCTCCACAGCTGTTTCCAGTCTGAGACACCTGGGCTTGTAGCAGTCAGGAATTTGCAAGTCCACAGTGTGGCTGTAAACTCTATAGTAGACAATTTTCAACCATCAATATTTTACAGACTTGCTGTGAGTAAACCATGCAGAATGGTTGTGACCCAGTGTCCCTGCTACCTTTGCTATACCTAGCACTCTTGCCTTCCAGACAATTCCTGCATCCTTGCAGCGTGAGTCCTAATAGTATCATGCCCTATTTGGGGAAAGTGAACTTTTATAATTTGCTACCTTCTGTTCACCCGCTTACAGACCGCATGTGTCTCTCTTCTATCCAGGGGGAATGCTGGTCTGGCATGACAACATGGCAGTGAACTATTCTAACTGGGGACAGCATGACACAGGACCAAGCATGCTAAGCCAAAACAGCTGCTTTTGGATCCAGAGCAGTAATGGGGTGTGGCATCTAGGCTCTTGCTCCAATGTCACTATGGGAGTCATCTGCAAGACAGTTCGAGGTGAGCAGGTGATGTGAAGTCCACGGACGAAACACTGGGGCTGTGCTTAGGAGTTAGACTTCAGTATCAGATAATGAGAGGAGCCGCAGAAATGATGTGTGCTCATTTCTCTCCCATCGCAAAGACAAGCTACAATGGATCTCCTTGTAAGCCAGCTACTGTAAGAGACAGTGGCTTGATGAATGCTGGTAGATCAACTTTGGGATTCAGTGAGAATTTAGTCCAGTGTGTGGATAGCCAACTGGCTGACTTAAATGGGGATAGCAGACATAGTTCCTTATTTTGAGTAGAGGGTGGTTGCATTGTGGTTGTGGTAAATGTAAATAGTAATGGGTCAGCTGAGGCTGTCACGTGGATCTGCCAAGCTTTGCATGTTCATAGAACTCATCATTCAGCAGAGAAACTGTTTTTTTAGGGTAGAGGGAGGGAGTTGGGTCACAACTCTGATCTTAATTATTTTATTCTTCAATGAAGTTTTATTAACCCTACATATTCTCACTCCTTCCTAAGTTGGTATATTGCTTTGTTTAATAAAAGTATTCAGTGGGCTAAATAAAGGACAAAAGAAATAGAAGTAGGGTTTTGCTGCTACCTGGAAGCAGGTAAGTCTGGCTGGAGTTAAAATGCAAGCATATGTGAAAAGAATCCATTGAACACAGCAGCAGAACATGGAAGGAGTCAATGTGGTATCTTGAGCAGCACTGAAACACTGGGGGCAGGCAACTGACTCTTTCTTTCTCTCTCCTTCCCCATCTTCCCATGGGATTCTTTTTCCATGCAGTGGAAGAAAGCCACGTCTCCAAATCAGGTATGCACCAACTAGAAAGTGAGCGTCTTGTAGCTCAAGTCAGTACTGCTCCCATGTACTCCTTTACATGCAAAAATGTGAAAATCTGATCAACTCCCAACTGATTCCTCTGGCTGTAAACACAGAGCTTTGTGAATTCTGTGCAATGGATATGGCAGAGTTTTGAAGCAGGGATCCCGACTATTCAAACAACTTTGCTTGAACTACAGTAGGTGAGCACAATTGTGTTTGCCACCACAACCCACCCTCTGCCACTGGCTACGACTCCCTCTTACCCAAGATGAAAATAGCATCCGTTTTGGGAAGGATAGTCAGTTGCAGAGGGTTCTAATGAAGAGGGATGGGTCCCAGCAGGCCTCATTAGTAATAATACTGTGGATTCCTTCCAGCTGGGAAGTCAAGGGGATGGTAGCCTAACACTCTCCTCCCAGGGTCCAGCAGTATATAATTTGGAACAGCATGTGACTATTTGGCACAAATAGATACCTGTGTAAAAGTTTTCTCCTAGCAAAGCAGTTTTGGGTGAAGTCTCTGCCTTAGAAAGCCCTGCTTCCTTTGAAACCCAGGGATAGGAATTTCCTCACTTCAAAGTGTCTTTGCATAATTCCTCACTCTGCTAGCCAAACTGGAGCTAGTCCACCCACAAAAAATAGTACTAATTTATCTATGCATTTTATCCTTCCACAAAAGAAGGTCTTCGCTCCTCCTGACATTTCCTCTCTTCTGCAGCTTTCCTGGAGAATACAAAGGCCATTGCTGTGGTCATCCTTTCCTCCTTAGCACTGTGTGCACTGATAGCTATTGCCATCTATCTGTATAAGCGCCAGTGGATCTCAGAGCGAGGGACATTTGAGAGTGCTCGCTACAGCCGCACCAACTCCAACCCTAGTGAATCTGCTGAAAAGGACATCCTGGTATCCGATATGGAGATGAATGAACAGCAAGAATAATGTTGGAATTGGCAAGCAATGGGGTGGGAAGTGGGAGGGGGAACAGGGAATGAACATGAGTACCTATCATACACACTATCTTAAGGCCCCTAAGAACAGGAACGGACAACAGCTGAATCACTGTCACAAAGTGTGAAGACAGGGCAGCCGAACCATTAGGGAGATGGGGAGAAATGCAGGAAGGGTTTTCCTTTAGGAACTTGTCCCATGTGTGCATCATACAAAAAGAAACTGAAGCTGGCCATTTAAGTTTGCCCTAGCCAAGGAGAAGCTATAGGGGAGAAGGAAGAATGGCTAGCTTCTTGGAGAAACGTCTTATTTTGGATGCTCTCATCTCTGGAGACCAGCAAAGTTTTCTTCATATCCCCTTAGAGATCAAAAATACAACCCTTTTTTCCCTGGTTATAACAACAAAACAAGGAAGAACTTTGCAGGGCTTCTTCACTTTTCTCTTGGTAAGAACATCTTTTTGTATTGACTTGCTTCTTGAAGCCATGTGAATAACTAAAGAAGGCCCTTCCATTCCTATTAATGGTGGTTTGAACTTCTAGTCATGTATCCCTCAAACAGTTTCTTCCCCAGCTATGCCATTGTCAATAGCAACCATTCTGCTGTTAAGCATTGTTGCCACAGAGGGCCCTTCTGCAAAAACACTGAAAGTGGTGTCACAAGCACTTTCACAGATACTTTCTGCCTCAGGGTGACAGAAACACATCAACTAGGTGTGTGCTTGAGGTGAAGATAGAAATTTTATTTGCTCCTTTTTATAAAAAGTAATTAATTTTGTGTGTGCACTTCTTTGAAAAATCATTATGAGGAGGGAACACACAGCATCCAAAGAATTAAACACCACATATTCTTTCACTCCAAACAGGAGTGGCGGAGTTCACAAAACGGCCAGACTGTGAAATAAACATTATCTGGTAGGTGTGCTGATGGCACAGCAACGCTGCAAACTATCACAGAACCAATAATAATGTGCAAACTGTATGGAAGGAAGAGCTGTATTTCTTCAGCAACAAAATATTGTGGCTTAAGCACTTCAGATAATGCATTGAGTCTGCAACAGAAACAGTGCCCTGAGGGTCTAGAAGAAATGGAAAACAAAGATGCAAAATATGTGCACTCAACCCCGTAGTGCAGAAAGGCCCTTCAAACCATGAGTACTGAAGTGGGCCAGTGCATTCTTAATGCTCATTTTTTTTGTTGTCTTGCTGCAAAAGAGGTAGAAATAATTTGTTTTATGGTAGCTCTCAATTTCCACTGTATCGAATTGTATGTTGACAGTTACGCCTTTTGTGGATTGCATAGATATGGTGGCCATTCAGAATCCTCCTCACCCAACACATGCTGCTTTTAATAATTTGAAGTAATACAATAAGACACCAAGTTTTTCTTGCTTCCACACTAGCATACAGTTCTCCCAGATAACTTAGTTATGTACCAAGATTCTGTAAGGCAGTTAAGAGACAGCAACTGAGAATGGTGGCCATTTATGATGGAAAGCTGGGATAAAGAGGATTGTGCTTAGGACTAAGGAGCCTCTGAGAGGCATTCTTTGTCATACTTACTTTGGGTGGAGGCTCTGACAATACAAGTGAGTATCTGCTTTTGCTATTATGGAAATTATTGTATAAGAAAAAAACTGGCAATTTTCACTTAGGCTGGATATTATGTGTTTGTAAAAATGTTTACCATTGTCTCTTTCATCATTAGGGACCTGAGAACTGTCATAGTAATGACACGTTTCAGGGGGAAAATAGGTTTTTCCAGCTGTTTTGCTTTTCTTTATGACTGCTGCTTGTTTCTGGGACATCTTTTTGGTTCATATGAAGACGTTCATGTGTTTATTGATTTATAACTAATTTCTCAACAGCTTTTCTGCTCAGGGGATCATTTCCAGGGCTTAATTTGAATCATGAGGTAGGCCTTGGAGTCTTTTCCATGATAGAGCTCTGTGATAGGATGGGTAAATACATATGAAGTGTGTGGTCATCTCACTGATGAGTCACCATAGACAGACCTCATATATCTAACTGATGAGCTCCCAGGACAGAAAACATGATTTGTCAGACTCGTGCATTAAACCTTTTTGCAGCAGTATCTAGCATAGGATTCCCATGCAAACATGTTATGGAAATGACCCAAGCATACAAACCAAACATCAGTGTTCACTGGAATGGATATTTCTGAAATTAAAGTGTCTTGCCAAGAATGCTGGTGTGCAATACAAACACTACTTCAACATCCTGATAGGGAAATTGTCATGCAACCATCTCCTACCAGGAAGGCAGGCTGTCTAATGTGCATTCAAGAATTAAGTGCAATAGCAGACCTGAAAGGAGGGAAAGTTGTACAAGGTCAACCTTTTCATCCTCCCAGCTGCATGTGCTGCTGCTATTCCCTCAGTCTCTCCCTCAGTAATAAAAATAGCATAGTGTCCCTCAACAGGTTTAACTGCTTTAGTTCCTACTTCTGTTCATCTTTTGCTTTCAACACAACTATGAACATAATCCAAGGAGTGGAGGAAGTATACCCCTCATCATAAAACTGTTTGAATTTACTGGAAAAAATGCTTCAGGTTAAATGCTATTTTCTGTCTCCCTTTTGATTAATGTGAAAAGGTGCTGAGAGAGAAACTGATCATTTTTAAAATAGATGACTTTTGTTTTGGATTTTATAAGCCTTCCAGAATCTTGAAATAAAGCTTCATTTGTCATCAGTTTCAACAAAACCTGATTTTTCTTCTCTTATTCTGAGCTCAAAGTTAAAACAATTTACACTGCAATGATTTCTTGTTTGTTTTCTTAGAATTTACCATCATAATGCATATCTTTATTTGAAGTGATTTTGGGAAAATTTCACTTTGGATGGTTCTAATCCTCATATTAACAGAGGTTTCTCTTCAGTGGCTGTGACTGGATTTCAAATTGGTCTTTCAGTCTTCTTTGCTGGTGAACATGAAATGGTAGCACTGCAAAGAGCCACTGTTTGTCTCAGACCAGATGAGATTATTGCAGCTTTATTTTCAGTCAGTTATCCACTTTAAATAGAAGTGAGCAACCACATGGCTTAGCCAGGCCCATCACTCAAGTCTCGCATAGGCAAAAAGATTGATTTGAAATGTAATTGGATTGTACACAGGCCATTACTAACCTCAGTTAAAAACTTGTCTTTAGAGTGCAGTCAGGGAAGCTCATTCTGAAGCCTGTCTTTAAAGCAGGATCAAAATTTAAATGCCAGTCATTGGGGTGCACCAACAATGAGAGAAAGTTTAGGACTGCAACTATGAAAAGCATATCTAAACAGCTGGGCAGCAAAATGTCAAGAAGTTAAATGCAGCTCTCTCTGCATGAAAGGCATGCTATTACTCTCTGGCCTTCACTACCTGACAGCAGTGTACCAAGAAAATTTTCTTCTCTGATAAGACATGTTTGTCACAAACATGTTGGTTTGAACTACAAGGGACCCTTCAGAATTGTCTTAAAGTTCTAGCATTGGCTTGTCAGATGCTTCTGTGTGAAAGGAATTCCTTTACTCTGGGATAATTGGCAATTGCAAATTTGTTTCTTTCCATAAAATAAGGCACCTGAAAAATGATTATTATGCCCAGTGTTTTGCAGAAAGGGCTTTCCTTCCTCAGGGGCCGAAACTGAAATACCATTAATGGTTTTTAACACTCCAAAAACTGTAAACATGTATTAAAAGTTACAACAATGTACTAAAATGTGGGTGGAATCAGTCTTGCGAAAGGGAAGAATTTTAAATTCAACCTATGGGTGCATTTCTATATATTATAGTTAAAGCCAAAACGTTTATCTAACATAACAGCCCTCACCCTATTCTTTAATGGTTATGTGTTATAAGTGTTGTAACTTGTAGATGAATTTCAGGATATTGTTTGTTGTAACCATTTATACATGTTTACAGATTTAGAAGTATTTAAAACATATAATAATGCTTTCAATGATATTCCAATTACAGCCCCTCTGGAAAGAAAGTCCCTTCAAAATGTTTTGGGTATAATAATAGTTTTTCAGGCACCAAATGAGATTTTTTTTCTTCTGACATATGTCTTTTGTTGTTTCCTTCCTTTTCTCCGTATAAAAATCACCACTGATGTGTTCAAGTCCTTTACTCAAAATCTTGAGTCAAGTCTCAAATCTTTACTTTCAAGTCCAAGTTGAGTCTCAAGTCATTCCAAGAAATTTTCAAGTCAAGTCTCTTCTCAAGTCTCCCCCTCCCCTGCCCCACCCTCCTACCACCCTCCTTGTACAGAAAGAGCTGAAGCCTTCCATTCCCTTCCTCCATTGCAACCCCCTCCTCTGTATCCTGCCTCCACCCTGTTGAAACTCACTCCTTCCCACTGCCTTTGTTGTGTTCATGCCTGCCTTCCATCCCAGCACAGATGCCTTCTGCTGAGATCGCCGGAGACTGCTTCATGTCGGATGTGGGCAGTAAAACCTGGAGCGACTCAGTGGTAAAAAATCTCTCAGAAATCTCGAGTTGAGTCACTTGCTCATTGCTCCCAGGTTCAGCCTGAGTCAGTTGCTGATGTGAACTTGGGAGCAAGTCACTCGACTTGGGTCCCTAGTACTGAAAATCACATCTCCCAATTTGTACTATATGCATTTTCAGAAGCTGTCTCTAGTTTTTCACATTGAACAGCAATGGTTGCAGCACAACAAAGTGTTGTTCAAAAGTAGCCTGCCATCATAATGAAAATAACAGTACATTAACTGCAGTTGTATGTTTCATGGTTTCTTTTCAGTGGGAGCCCTTTGAGTTTGCTGAACTATAGTTGCTGGTATGACTATTTTATCATTAATCCAACATGAGCTGGATTAGTAGAGACTGCAGAGAATATAGGACTGATACCATGCTATGAAAAACAGCTGTTGACATTCGATGAATAATAAAGTGGGGATGGGAGAGACATAAAATGCTTGAGAGATTTTACACTGGTAAATAGGGTTTACATCAAAAGCTTTGGCACAAGGAAAGTGCCCTATGTGATCTCTGCCATAGTCTCTATTCTCAAAATCTACATTTCTTTTTTAAGGGGGAAGGGGTGTCTGAAGAGCAAACAAATTATTTGTTTTTTTTATTTTAATCTTAAGGGAAGGGAGCAATGTTATAAAAGCTGATCATACAACAGCATATAAATACATTTGCGTTTGTGTGCTATGGAATATCCTGTAACAAGGTTGGTAGTTTCAACAGACAAAACAATTCTTGAGCTGTAAGAACCTCCAGACTCAGAAATGCAAGTCAGGCACAATGTAGGATTCTTGAAAAAGTGTGGCAAAATAGTTATCCAATTTGGCCTCTCAAACAGTTTGCTTACATCACTAAAACACACACGATGAACACATGCACACAAAACCCCAGCTGTTGCTTACATTTTGACTGAGTAGCTGGCAGCCAGTCTGCAGGAGAGATACGAAGTTTTACCCTTTGCAAGTTGCTGTTCATAACATGTGTAGATTCTATAAAGATTGTCAGGCTTGAAAAAAAAATACAAGACTCAAACCACATAAACAGCCAAAACCCAGAACCTTAGAAGGCTTTAGATTTAAATGCATGACACTGAATGTGAAAGGAGTACATACTCATTGTGGCTTGGTGCTAAGAAAAAGGGTAAAAGTGGAAGGATGTGGAAAAGGGCTCTCTGTCAGATTCCTAATAGAGAGTTCTCTTCTTTAAACCCCTCTTGATAGTTCTTAGCCAGTGTTGCTAGAATTAGCTGAATCTGCAAAGATGAAAGAAATAAACCACTTCTTAGAACACTTTTCTCTATGAAAAGGCAACAATATTCAATAAACCAAGAAAGCAAAGAAGGCCTATACATTCAAATGTAAATTACATATCACCAGAGGGTAATCTCAACAATAGTTTAGCCTAATTCATAAATTTTTGTAGTTTGCAAATATTCTGCTATAATTCTATGTAGAGAAAAAGAATCCTCTATCTTATTAGCTCTCTCAGCTTCACTCAGTGATAGTGTGAGCTTGTGTATCTTCAGCCTGCAAGCAGAACATGTATGTGTTCAGATTTGTTCTTCAAAATTCCAAGTCAAGAATGTGTACAAGGCTTTTTTTTTGTTGTTGTTAGTCGCGAAGCCGTGTCCGACCCATCACAACCCCATGGACAACATTCCTCCAGGCCCTCCTGTCCTCTACCATTTCCTGGAGTCCACTCAAGCTCACGCCAACTGCTTCAGTGACTCCATCCAGCCACCTCATCCTCTGCCACCCCCTTCTTCTTTTGCCATCTATTGTTCCCACCATTAGGCTCTTCTCCAGGGAGTCTTTCCTTAACATTAGGTGCCTAAAGTATTTGAGTTTCATCTGCACTATCTGTTACAGCTCAATCCCAGACATCTTTGTAAATGAAGGATGCGTTCCGGAAATATGACCTCGCCCCCAAATGGAAGAAGGAAGGAAGTTCCGCTTGGCATATCAGTGGTGAGGTGAAATTTCCAGGGAGGTACCCAAGTTAGTTTGTTGCAGCAAAAAGAGCACTTTAAAGACTGACCAATTTATTTTGGCATAATCTTTCCTGGGTATGTGTTCATTTCCTAAGATGCATAACCTCAAATGGGCAAATTTATATGAGTTTGTGTGGTGGGGGGAAATGCAAAAAATATTGTCAGAGGGAACTGAAATGCAAAAAGTTCAGTGATGATCACTTCAGTGCTTACCATTTAGTTATTGAGTTATTGAATGGGCTGAGGTCTCTCTTTAAGAAGGGAGCTGACAGTCCTCAGGTAGATCTAACAGCTCATACACAAATGGATTCTTGTATTGCCTGAAGTGTCCAATCCTGCCTAATCTTAGAAGCTAAATAGGGTTGGGCTGGGTTGAAATCTGGATAGGTGACTTGAATCCTGCATTGAGCAGGTGGTTGGACCCTCTAGCTAGTTAGCCTGAGTCTTCAAAAGCTAATCTCTGCAAAGCAGATAATGCAATTCCAAAAATCTCAGATTTAGTTTGCAGCTGTGAAACTCTAGCTTATACAACATCTATGTAGATTTGCAGGTATTTTATCAACAGATTCTTCCAAAATTCCCCTGTATAGTTGAATAATTTTTAAATCTTCAGCCAGAGCTCAAGTAGCACCATAACATCCCTTTCAGATTCTACTAGTAAAGCCATTTCTGCCTCAGTGAGATGAGGGGAGAGCTCTGTCCAAGCTTCCCCCTTGTTGCCAAAGAAAACAAACAGCATTTCATTGGGAAAGAAAGCTAATAATTTCCCACAAGCAAAAGCTAGAAAATTAGGCAATTCCCAGAATAATGAGGTAGAAGATGCAGGAACAAGCCAAAACACATCCAACTTCCATCTTTACTAGGTAATTCCTTCAAAATTTACTAAGGAGATAGTAGATGAAGACTGCAAATTCTCCAAATCTTGAGCATTAGCTACAAAAGGAATTTTCAGTATTTTGCTTTTCTTTTTGTCTTATATTCAAGAATGCAATTGAGTCTTAAAATGTTCAAGGCACCATCAGTGGGAAAAAACATTTTCGTGCCATGAATCTGCCAATGGTAAGGAAGACTGCTAAAGCAGTCCAAGGCTTTAAAAAGGTGCAAGATCTCTCTCTCCCTGTCTCTCTCTCTCTCTCTTAGTGGAGAGTTGTTAATATGGAATTCCTCCCTTTTTCTACTGGCTGATTTTGTGATGTTTGCATTTTGGAACTGGGATTTCATTTGTATGCATCTATATGTGCATTTGTGCACGTATTTATATACTGGGGCACTGGGAATAGAGTACCATGCTTAGCTAGATTTAAAGTCATTTGTTGGCAGAGGGATCTAGAATGAGAGCATTGTGTTCTGCCAGGATATGCTACCAGTGGGTCTGAAAGCACTATTTTTACTTCTTTCACAGCTTTTGTTGCTTTCCTTATGGGCTTCCTGCTCTTGCTCACTTGCTCTATAATTGTGGGGACTAGGACCTGGCAGATTTTATGGATTCCTTTTACATTCTTCTCTTGATTTATTAGCCAATTTATTTTTCTGGCATCTTAAGTACAATCTCAGGAATTTTGAATATACAGTGGTGATAATTGTTTGTAATTTGTTTTGTTAAAATGGAAATAAGGAGGAGGAGGCAGCAGGTTGCCTTCAAATTAACATAGTGTATTTTTTGGTTGTTTTTTTCTGGGGCAAAGCTCTGAATACATTGCAAACAGAATGTTAATGATGGGAGGGAAGCAGGCTGGACCAGCTATAGGATATCTGGCATTCCCAGTCCTCTTCCCTCCCAGCTGATTGACATTAACAAATATTTGCATTAGAAAGTGAAGACCTTTCCCCACTTAATTTTTTTAAAATTAAAGCTGATGTAAATGACTATTGCTTTTTGATATGCTTCATAGTATGCTTCTTCTTTTTTCCTTTTCCTTCTGTGGCTTCCTCCCTCCCCTTTTTGGTTGTTCTTGGTCATTATATTTACAAATAAAAAAACCTCTTGTGTACAGTCAAGCTTTACACAGCATTGCCATGGAGTGTACCTCCTCAATATGAATGCTATTTGACTGCAGCACTATTTACATATTTGCTCTACTATCCATATATGTACTGGACAAGTGAGGTTGACACAACATGTATCTTAGTGCTTTAGTCTACAAAAGTGTGTGCTACAAAACTTCTTCCACTGGAGATTCCTGGATATAATCACAGTTGACAATATGGACCAACTAGTTCTAGGATTCCATTTGCTGCTGACACATGTGTTTCCTCCTTCATTGACTATGCAAAATTCAACCTGAATATACTTGCCAGAGGTAGGACAAGAAGGGAAAATAATCCAACCCTCTGCTCTGCTGACTAATCTAGTCACTGACCACTGTTGCTGCTCTTGCAATAACAAGTCCATGCTGGCTGTTAAGGTGAAGGAATGAAACACAGTGGGTGACTCATTTCAGTGAAGAAGCAGGTAACATATGGAACTACTTAGTGTAGAAATGAAGACAGGGACAGCTTCTACTCCAGTTATTCTTGCATCATATAGTATGACTGTATTGAGCTTTTGGTTCTGTGCAGATAAAGAAGCATAAAAAGTGCAGTCCTACATGGTTCAACTCAAATGTAAACCTCATTATTTCAGTGTAGCTTATCAGGAAAATGACTATAAAGGTACATCCTGCATGCATGAAAGTAGCTACATAGTTGGGGAAAAGCAGGATAAATAACATGAGAACTTTATCTTCCTCTCTCCCAGTGTGAGGAAGGAAACTCATTAATTCCAATGGGCCATTTTCCTACTAGGCAAAACAGTTTTGATGGAGGTAGGAAAATTTCAATGGAATTTTAGCAGGGGGAAAAGAGCTAAAGTAACCCTAGCCAGATTGCTGATCATGCTCTCTTCCCATCCATAGCTACTACTGAAAGAACAAAAATCAGGTATATTGAAAGTTTAAACTCAAACCTAGTTTAGTCCTGAAGCTCCTAAACTGGTGAAAGCTGAAGGCTCACAGAGATCTCAAGTAAAAATGACATCATTGACATCAGCATCATCGATTTAATTTCTATATTGTCCGATAGCCAAAGCTCTCTGGGTGGTTTACAACATTATATAAAACAAAACAAGCAACAAAACATAAAACTTTGCTGGCAAGTTTCCTAACTGGGAAACCTAATGCCAGGCACTGGTTTTGCTACAGTGAAACAGTATTTCTTCCAGGCCCTCAAAAATGAAAAAGTTCGTAAGTCACAGCATCCTTAAATAGTATTGCAACTATCACTCAAAAAGGACTATTTTCTACATCTCAAATGCAGTATTAGGTTTTTAATACAGTTCATCACACACACAGCCTTATTTATACTGCATGTGGAGAGAAATGCCTTTTCTTCAGCAGTTTGTCTCTAAAAAAATCCATATATGAAGAAAGAATAGAATACATATTTGCTAAGTAATTGATAGGGTTTCTGTATCTTCCCTCAAAGTGCTAAATGTATAAATTAATTCCACTGTATGGGTTAGTGTTGATAAATATAAATTTTTCCTGATGCCCATACAACAAGTGTCAGTTACTTAGGGTTCTATTGGAGAAACATAATAGAGTAGAAAATATAAAATAAACCTCTGAAGAAGGCCAATATGTGTAAAGAAAAGCCTGGAGACATGATTTGACACCAGATGCCCTAAAAGGAAGTGTAGGTCAAGATAACCATGTACGATAAGTAACTGAATGTTTCCTGCTATGACATTTTCTGTTACAAATAATTACAAAAGGCTAAACACATAAATTTGTTGTGCATGATGACTGTGGCAGCTGGTCCTGACTGGAGATGGGCCCACCTTTTACTTTACTGTGCACCTACAATAAAGAGTTGTTTTAAATATAAAACTACTTGCAGGTGCTGCCTGTCTCTCCCACTGTCAGACAATGAACAAGAGGGACTTTTTTTGGCCCTCATCAGTGTGTAACTATGGCAACACTGTTTCAGTGGGAATGGGCTGGTAGCTGTGCTTAATGGTTCACCTGAACAGTTGACCCAGGTTTGCATGTAATGACAATCCATGAGGTTACCCATGGATTTTTGGGCATGAATGGAAGCAAGCAAGTCAACACCCTCTGGCATACTCACTTCTGTTTTCAGTAAATAGTGTACAGTCAATAGAGAACCGGTATGGTTTAGTGGCTGCAACTGCTAAACTGGTGCTCAGGAGATCTGGGTTTTAGTCCCCACTAAAGCATGAAGTCCACTGGATTACTTTGGTCCAGTCAGTGCCTCTCAGCCTAAGCTACAATGCAGAGTTGTTGGAAGGCAAAGAACCTTGTATGCCACCTTGAGTTCCTTCCAAAAGAAGAAAAGTGGGATACTAATGCAATATAATAATAACCACCCATAGACTGTGAGCATTACGTCTCAGCTCTGACAGTCTGGGCTGTTTAGGGATTAAATGGTTCACAGTTAACCTACAACAAGCTGTATGATTAAACTTAAACAAACCAGAATGTCTGAGTTCAGACATGCCACTCATAATCTATGAATGGAATAATCATAGGATGTTTACTGAAAGTGGAAGCACACTGGAAATAGCATGCATGAATGCTCCTGCTCACTCCAGACAATTCATGGACTCACTACCCATAAAATTGTGCTAAATGCAAACCAAGTCAATATTTCACTAGTTGCACTTCTTAAAACTGAATGCAGATAAGCAACTGGAAATAACAGAATGGTTAGAAGAAGTGCAGGATTTATACATAAACTACAGGACTGAGAGCTTCATAAGATGTGTATCAAATCCATCAACCTAAATGGACATGCCAACAACATGCAAATTTGGCCTTTTTTGGCTATAGCACTGCATATATTTTCAGAACATGTTGGATAAGGTAATACTGGAAATAACTTTTAGTCTTTCTAAATGGATGAAACATTCACAGCACTCCTTGTAGCTAATAGCAACCTACTGAATCAAATTGAAGTCAGTTTCATACACCATGAAAAGTATTCGCTGACTTAATGCATAGTAGAGCTATCTAATATCTTGGAAGAGAGAGGGTGTGTAGTGATTACTGTACATAGGAATGTACAGATTTTGTGAGATATATCACAAACATATGTGGATACTCTATATAAACCTACTTTGATTTTCTTCTGTTCTAGGCTGTCTTGAGAGCTAGGGGGAAAGGAGGAAAGGATTAATATTTTCAGCCTTGCATAACAATGAACAGATACATAATTTTTCATTATTTTAGTGGAAAATGTGTTGAAATGGCCCAGAAAAAAGCACCACAGAGGTGGGGAAAATGCCTTAAATGTTGAAACTTCAAATATAGAAAAAACAGCAATTGTTCATAATGTCGGAAGATGCTGTAAACAACAAGTTGGTTAGTTTGTTGGCAATATGAAAAAGTTGGCTTCCTTTGCACATAGTCCTGTGTCTGGATCCTTTCCTGTACGCACTTCTATGGCTAGGGGTGGGGTGGAGCACTCTGCAGCGTCTTCAAAGGAAAGGAAGTACGTTCAGTACCTATAGAATTGGGTAGGTATCTGAAACCCTGGCCATTTAGCAAATAACGTCACTGGTAAAGTATGGGTTTCCCATGCAACACATAAATACAATGTACCGATAATTCAAAGTGTTTTTATGCATGTGCGGCATTTTCATGAATGAATGAATGAATGAATGAGTATGAATTATTCAGTTTCATAACAGTATGCATTTAAGGATTTTTATTTCCATATTGAAGATGGAGTGAAGCTGATCCATACATGTCTAAATACTATTCAGCAGAAGGAATCATAGGTATTTTGTTGATCTAGCCATTATAGGACAAGGAAGTCAACCAGTCATGTACAAAAGCATTCTCCAACCTGGTGGCCTCCAGAAGTTTTGAACTGCAAATCCAGCATTCTTGACATTGGCTATGCTGTCTCAAGGTGATAGGAGCTGAAGCACAAAATTTCTGGGGGACATCAGGTTTGGAAGGCAGGTGTTATGATTGTAATGTAACAATCATTATGTCAAATATTTTTACAGAAGATAACAATATTCCATCCTGAGATATTGTATTGTTAATATACAGACCACCCTTAAAAAGAATTGCTTTGCAGACCAAAACTCTTGTGGCAATGAACATTGCCTCGTAGTGCATGAATGGGCAAAGGAAAGCATGTGGTATGCTTTCCTCTGCCATACTCACATGGGGTTGTGGTATGCTTGAGTATGGCAGAGGAAAGCAGTGGTCTCAGCCTCATTCCTCCCACTTTCACACATGTAAATACATACAGTCTTCCCAATCATCCACTATTCTCAAACATACACAGCCTCCCTGCTTGTATGCTCTCCCATACACACACTCTTCCCACATCCTTTCCCCTTCCATATGCTCAACAGACAGATATACCTATTCCCTATCTTCTCCCATCACCTCAGGATGTGGGAATACTCAAGCTGTTGGGAGCTAGGGTCCTTCCCTTCATAAATTTAAAGCCACAGACTTTTCTTGCAAAATGTTTTTTTTTCAATTGACCAAAGCATTTTCCGGATGCACAAACACCCAGAATGGATCTCTGAGCATGCACAGAGTGATTAATTGAAGTCAATTTAGTATTCACTTCCAAGAACTCTCCTTACGAGCATGCTTAGGTCCCATCCCTTCAAAAGGGGCCTTCTGAAAATGGGTATGCCTTCTCTCTGCACTCTGATCCTCTAACTGGACCTCCCTCCTCTACTGATGCTGTATCATGGGGTCAAGAGTTATACCCAAACTATCTATGTCTGAGAAACTTCCCTGTTCCACGTTCCCTCCCACCAGCTGTACAGCTTGGATATTCTCAGAGGCTGCCTGCACACCTGGGGCATCTGGCCTTGAGATAAGCATCTCCACTTCTCATCTCCATGTCTGGAAATGGTCCACATTCAAAGCCCTGCCACTCTGTATCTCTTCCTGTGATTCTTTTTCTGGAGACCAGCCAGTGGCCCTTGAGAATGTGTGCTCACAGTAGCCATTTTCTCACACCCAACATATAGAATCATAACAACCTGGCAGGGAAACCAATCATATGATGCATGTTGGAGCAGCTTCAGCCTTTATACAGCTCAGTATGTGGCATTTGTTGCAATAAATATGCAAACTGCAAAGAGAAGAAGCAATGATTATGCCTCTGGGAGTTAACTGCAACGTGCTGGTAGAAATGTTTGGGGTGAGTGTTTCTATTTCACATTCTACATATTTAGAATACTAATGAACTCAGGCTGCTGAATAAAGAGTGTGATACAACTCCAGGTTTCTTATATAAATAGTAAGAAAGAAATAATTTTCTGCCTCTTACGCGATCTCTTGAGGCTTGGTTGTAGTTTAATCTCATGAGTTCCGCAAATCTTTGTTCATAGAGGTGAAGCAGCAGTACAAGGTAGAGACCCGAATTCATCAGTTCATCCTGGGCCTATATGCAGAGAGATGCATTGACCAGGTTCATAAATGTTTAACCATGGGTAACCTATCCAGGATTTGTTTGGTTTCACATAGCAAATTGCAGTTGTTTCCTTAGGCTGTTTCCATCCCTCCATGTATCTTAACTGTTAATTGTATTGTGTTGTATTAATTGCATTTTTTTAATTGCTCTTGTTTACTGTCTATATAGCCTGGTGAAACAATCAATGAATAACCCACGGTTACGGGAACAAACCTAATGACAGCCCAGGGTTTAAATAATCCAGATTTCACAGCTAAACAAACCATGGGTTCTTTTTTTGGGTTGATGTTAATAAAAAAATGGGTTTGCACATCACAAGAAGGGGTGACTATCATGGCATATACCTGCAATAAATGTAAACTGGTTGAACTATAAGAAGTGAGAGTACGTGAGCAGCATTTATCCATCCTCCAAGGAATAAGAGAAAGTGAAGAGTTCTTGGACAGAACGGTGGAACTGCAACAACAAGAATCCCCAGAGATGGAAGAGCAACAGCAGCTTGAAGATGGAGAATGCTGAATTAAGGAAAGCCAGTAAAAAGGAAACTCCCCGGAGAAGGGTAAGAGCCAGGAGCAGAAGAATCAGAAGACACTCTGGCACAGTGGAACCACTAGAGCTAAGAAACCACTTTCAAGCACTAGAAGATGAGATCAGTGGGAAGCCTGCAGAGGAACAGGGAGCACAAGGCAGAAAGGTAGTTGCCCAAGAAAAAAAGACTATTCATTGGGGGCGATTCCTTGCTGCATGGGACTGAAGCTGAAATTTGTTGCAATGGCCCAAGAACTTGTCCAATATGTGTTTGGCCACAGCAAGAATAATTTTAAACTGAGTCTTACTGGGGAGGGAGAAGTGGATGAAGGCATATGCAGCAAAGCACAGAAAAGAGCTCTACTCATGCTGCAAAATACTCCTCTCAATACTGTAAGAAAGAAGCCAGAGCATAAAGCACATGGACTTCAGTGTCTATACACTAATGACCAGAGTATGGGAAACAGGATGAACTTGAACTCTTAATACATGAAGGCAAATATAGTTTGGTAGGTATTACTGAAACCTGATGGGATGACTCCCATGACTGAAATATAGCAACTGAAGGATCTAATTTGTTCAAAAAGAGCAGAAGAATCAGGAAAGGAGGTGGAGTTGCATTACATGTTAAAAAATACATACCCAGCTATCCGTGACTTGATACCAACAGGTCTAGTGGGCAAAGTGGCAACTATGGGAGAAAGTGAGCATACCATACCTGAATCCTTGATTCTAAAGGAAGCAAAACCCAAATGTAGTCAAACATGTACCCCAGATTTTAGGAAATCCAAGGGCTAATGTGGTCTCTATCTTCAAGAAAGGAAAAAAAGAAGAATCTGGGAACTACAGGCCAGTTAGTCTGAATCAATCCCTAGGAAAATCTTGGAGCAGATTATAAAGCAGTCAGTCTGCAAACACCTTGAAAACCACCCAGTGATGACTAGAAGCCAACATGGATTTCTCAAGAACAAATCCTACCAAACTGGGCAACCTCCTTGATGGGGTGTGGGAATGCTGTGGACTTAATATATCTTGACTTCAGCAAAGCTTTTGACAAAGTGCCCCACAATATCCTGATTAGCAAACTATCTAAAAGGGGGCTAGAGATCATCTATCAGGTGAATCCACAGTTGGCCACTGAATTGGACTCAAAGAGTATTCATCAATGGCACCTTCTCAAACTGGGGAGAGGTAACAAGTGGGGTACTGCAGCGTTTGGTCCTGGGACCAGTGCTCTTTAACATTTTTATTAATTATTTGGATGAACAGGTGCAGGAGATGATTATCAAATTAGCAGGGGATGTTGATCAAATTTTCAGATGACACAGAATTGGGTGGAACAGCTAATATCTGGAAGACAGATTTCAGGTGATCTTGATAGGTCGGAGCACTGGGCTGAAAACAACAGAATGAAATTCAAGAGAGAGAAATGCCAAGTTCTACATCTAGGAAAAAGAAACCAAATGCATTGTTACAAGATGGGGGACTGAGCACAGAGTTGGACCTGATGGTCCTCTGACCCCTTCCAATTCTACTACTATTATATGATTCTTGGCATGGTTGAGATCCACTACTTGCTAGTGTTATCTCTGTCTAGCAAACCAGGTGATGTGTCACTCTTCTGTTTCTACATTTAATTGGAATGATGTGTAATTTCTAGACAATGAGCATGGATGATTTAAAACTGTTAAAAACCTTCTGAGGGTACCTATTTAGTTTCTTACCCGAGACTGCTGATGATTCCTATAATAGTCATTCACATTAAAATCATCCAGATCTATAGTAAGGCTCCGTTTACAGAGTTCACATGTTTTCACAGCACCAAGCTCAGCACCTGAAGAACATAAATTCTGTGTAGTACAGATTTTCTGTAGGTTAAAAATGTTCATATTCACTAACACTCCAGTTATCTGCTTTATTCAAGGGTATTGTATCCATGCAATAGTGTTTTGTGCAGAATTTAGTCTCTTGCTTTTCATATTAGAGATAGGTAGTTAAATCTCAAATTACATGATTGATACCTGAAACTTATCAGAAGGGCTTAGCATAACTTCTAGTACCTGTTAGAAAATGCTGTGATATTTACCCCCAGTATACAACTGGGATGATGACTGGGACCTTCCTACAATTCACATAACCTGTAGAAAGAACCTAATCTTTATACTTATTGTGGTACAGAAGTTTAGGCCTCACTGATCAAACTTCTGTGTCCAGCATACTAAGATGCAGACAGAAATACCCTCATATTGACCTGCGTGTAGAGGGTATTCATGCCTGTGGGAGAAGGTATGTGTCTTTTTCTGGGCATGTACTGGAGCCCTTACCAGTGATGTAGTGATAAATTCTGAGGTTCTAGTTATCTTCATGTCAAAATTCAAGCAGTTGCGTTCACACATACAAACAAACCAGTTTTAGCAATTTTATCTTCACCAGGAACAGGTCTTTTGAGAAGTTAATGGATCTTAATAGCCCATTTAATACCAAGCCACCCCAAATACATCATACTTAAAGAGGGAACAATATATTGTTGCTAGAAAAATTAATTTTCCCCACTGACTATGAGAATTGCAGCTAAATTAACCCCCCTCCCCCCCCGAGTATTCTGAGGTTGGTGGCAGCAGATGAAAATAGTGTTCCTGCTAATAAAAAGTATCAGTGCTTTGCCTCTGCAAACCCTTCCTCCACTGCATCACTAGCCTTTAAACTATCTCCTGATGCTGGGCAAAAGTACAGAGAAGGGAGAGAAAGAAAAACAAGGAACTCCCTTCTACCTGTTATTTGCTTCCCATAAGTAGCACGTCAGAGGAAAGGAGTGTCTGCTGGATATTGAAAAGTCAGTAGGAATGGCTTGGTGGTTGGTGGGGACATGCCCACACAAGTATTTGGTTTGGCTTCAGGAATGTCTCTGATTTTTCTTCCATATGCAGAACTGGGTATTTGGAAAACCCTCATGCCCCAAGTCAAATCGAGAAGGGGCCTGAAAAAATTGTCTATTCTTAGTCTCAGTAGCCCCATCTCCTTCCATGAGTAAGACCTACAGAGAAAATCATTGGGTGAAAAAAGAGTCACTTCTTGCAGGTATACCAACATTTCTTTAAAAAAAACCTTCATAAAAACACAATGTTCTCAGCCAGGTATGGCGACGAAGGGCTACGGCACCGCCGAGAGCCCTAGAGTCACAATCGACGTGCTGTCTCGCTGTGTTAAATTGTTGCTTTGAGAGCTGCATTGCCTCCCTGATGAGAATGCAGGCCAGCTCCCTTTGCTGGTCTGGGAGGAATGCAGCAAGGGACTTGATCTTCTGCCATAAGAAATATTGATAACATCGTGGCCTCGTAATTGGAGATGCGAAGACCGAGTCCCATTGTGGTGTAGATCTGGCGAGACATCATGTCAATCTTGCGAGCCTCCTTATCAGCTGGGGTGGAATGTTCTCTGGACTGTCTGCCCTGAGTAGACTCGATGATGATCGAGTTCGGCTGAGGATGTTTCAGCAAGAAAGAGATGTCATGTTCTTGAACCTTGTAAATTGCCTCTAAACATCTCAAAGTGGGATGGGGGTGGTTCAGAAGCTGCCAGGTGTTGGTCACCTGCCGAAGGGTGGTGATCAATGGTAAGGCAATGGGTGATGAGTCTTCTCTATGAACCATGCCATAAATATTGTCCTGATTAGCGTCAATGCGCTGTTGGATATCAATCTCCAGTGATTTAGTCATCCATGCAAGCAGCTCGGAGAAACGACCCTGGGAATCGCCTGGAAACCGGAACCTTGTGTGGAAATAACAGCGTCAGGAGAGGTGGAGAATTGTTGAGAGTTTTCTGAATCCAAGTCGGATTCATACAGTGGACTGGATGAGGACCCATTGGGAGCCGTTTGTGGACAGGTGAGCAACACAGCTGATGTTGATGGGGCATCCCTTGACACCGAATGAGGGGTTGAATGATGTGGATGCGTTGGTGGTGATGGGTAGTATCCGTATTGGGGGTGGGGGTAGAAATCCCATGGATAAGGTTGCTCCATGCACTCGGGGTCGAATTCTCCGTAGGGCCATGGTGCCCAGTACCACGATGGTTGTGGTGCAGAAGGCTGGGGTGGTAAGAGGGATGATGGACACTGAGGTGCCCTTGGAGGGCCCTCCGGGGATGACTGCCCAGCAGGTGTAGGAGTTGGAGAACTTTCAGGTGGGTGGTCTGGTCCCGACTGGGGCGGAGATTCACACATCTCTCCATCGGAAATTGAAGCTCGAGTCAAGGGATTGGAATGCTTGGGACAGGAATGTGCCAAGATGGTAATCTGCAGGGGTGATGCTGGAGGTGTCACCTGCATAACTGACTGGCAGGTTGGAGGTTCAGTTGGTACCAAGATAGGCACAGCACTCAGTTCAGAGTGAGGCACTTTCTATCCCGCTTCTTGTGCCGGCGCTTGGATTTTTCGGGTCTCTCACCCTTAGGACATTTCTGTTTTGAGTGTTCCTTGGACCTGACATGCTTGCTCTTCTCCTTATGTTTACATGGAGGAGAATGGGAATGCTTTCCATTCATGTCAGCCAAATCCCCTTCAGATGTACGAGAGGGGATACTTTTCGAAGGTCCCAGAGCCACAGAAGAGCCAGTCTCTGTCAAGATATGCTTCATGGCGACCAGAGCTTGGTCCCATAACATCTTATGCAGCCGGTTTTTGTGTTTTTGCACACCTGCCTTGTAAACAATTGGCAGTGGCTGCATTTATCAGTCCTGCGCCCTTTGCCAAGGCAGAGAAGACACAGAGTATGAGGGTCAGTGGAAGACATTTTAGTCCACACTGCACACACTTACAAAAAGCCGCCCGCTGTGCCATCGAGAAGAAAAAGAGAGGAATTACAGTGAACAGAGATAGGTTGCAAGAGGTAAAGACGATAGGTTTTTAAAACAAAAATTGGAAGGGGAGGGGGAAGGGGAACAGAGGATAAAGTGAGGAGTTCAGTAAAGGTGAACAACACTGGGCTGGGGGTGGGGTGCGGGGAAGGGGCCGCGGCTTTAACTCGCTGGCCACGACCGAGTCGGCTCCGGGAGGGATGGACAGCCCACCACCACCGCCGCTACCTGCAAGACCCCACTGCCGCGCAGCTGGCTGAGGCCCTGCCGCTGACGACGATGCTGCCCCGACGGACGGACGGCGTCCACCGCGGGACCGGGACGCTGCCGGCCTGCGGGCCCTCCTCCCTGCCGGCAAGTGCTCCGTGTGCCCTGCTCCTGCCCACCCCTCTCCGGCATGGGTGGCGGCTGTGCCAGGCGGGGTGCAGGGGAGGGGCCGCGGCTTTAACTCGCCGGCTGTGACTGGGGCCGGTGGCCTCGGGCTGGTGGCTGAAGGGCGACGGCCTAAAGGCGGTGACGCTGTTTGGGACTGTGCGGGGCTGTGTGGGGGCTGGGCTGGCCATAGATTCTGTGGGTGGGCCTCTGTAATCAGGTGATGGCAGGGTTTTATTGTTTTTATTGTATTTTAATTTGGTTGTACTCTGAGTGTTTTAATGGATTCACACCTGGCTGCTTCCACGGGGTTGCCTGAGGAGCACGTGGGCACCGCCACTGGGGTAGTTTTGGACAATGCTCATTATGGCGTTGGGGGTTTAACATATCGGTATAGAAGAAGGAAGGAAAGATGGTTGACACCTGTTCCTCCTCCTGGTTATTCCCCCTACTTGAAGGTTCCAGGTATGCTTATCAACCACCCCATGGGTCTGACGGTGCTGTTACTTAATGCCAGGTCGGTCCATAATAAAACATCCCTCATCCACGACCTAATTGTGGAGAGGGGGCCGACCTGGCTTGCATCACAGAGACCTGGGCGGGAGAGGGGGGGGAATGTGTCCCTCTCTCAACTGTGTCTGCCCAGGTATCTGGTCCAGCACCAGCCACGCCCAGAGGGGAGGGGAGGGGGGGTCGCTTTGATCTATCCAGCTTCTATCTTCTATCGAGCGGGGCTTCCTGTTCTCTCGAGACCGAGTCTAGAGTGCCTCTACCTGGTGCTAGGCGACCGAGACAGATTGGGTATTCTGCTGGTGTACTGTGCACCCTTCTGCCCATCAGACTCCCTGCCTGAGCTGATGGAGATTGTCTCGGACCTGGTGTTGAAGACTCCCAGGATGCTGGTCCTGGGGGACTTCAATCTCCATGCTGAGACTGTTCTGACTAGGGCGGCTCAGGACTTCATGGTCTCCATAACAGCCATGGGGCTGTCTCAACATGTCATTGGCCCAACCCATGAACGTGGACATACACTGGACCTGGTTTTCTCGACGGGGCAGGAAGAGGGTGATCTGAGGGTGAGCAATTTATGTTTGACTCCCCTGTCATGGTCAGACCACTTCCTCGTGAGGTTCGAGCTCAATGTCGGCCTTTCCCTCTGTAAGGGTGTGGACCCTATTGTTTGGGTCCGCCCTTGGAGCTGGATGGATCCGGATGGATTCCTGAAAGCTCTGGGGGAGTTTCCAGTTCATAAAGCTGGCACTCCTGTTGATGCTCTGTTTGAACTGTGGAATGGGGAAATGGCCAGAGCTATTGACACGATCGCTCCTAATCGTCTTTTCCCGCCTGGCAAAGCCCATTCATCCCCTTGGTATACACCTGAATTACGGGCGATGAAGCGGGTTGGGAGACGGCTAGAGCGCAGGTGGAGGAAATCTTGAGATGAATCTGACCGAGCACGTTTAAGAGCTCATTATTGAGCCTATGCTGTGGTGGTGAGGGCGGCAAAGAAGAAATTCTTCTCCACTTCCATTGCCTCCTCACAGTGCCGTCCAGCGGAGCTTTTTTGGGTGGTACAGGGGCTGGTACATCCAGGCCCTAAGAAAGATCCTGTACCACCCTCGATAACCCGCTGTGACGACTTTGCCCAGCACTTTAAGGAGAAAATCGCTCAGATTCGTCACGAGCTGGACTCCACTAGTGATTCAGATTCCCTAGGGGAGGTGCCATTGTCACCGTCTGGTCACATATTGTTGAATGAGTTTCAGTTATTGCGGCCTGATGATGTGGACAAAGTGCTTGGACAAGTACGTCCCACCACCTGTTTACTTGACCCTTGCCCGTCGTGGCTACTGTCCAAAGCCAAACACGGGATTGGTGCCTGGATCCTGGAGGTCATCAATGCCTCTCTGAGGGACGGCCGGGTGCCTGCCCCTCTAAAGGAGGTGGTGGTCAGGCCGGTCCTAAAGAAGGCATCCCTGGATCCAGAGATGGCCGCCAATTATAGACCAGTGGCCAACATCCCGTTTTTGGGCAAGGTGTTGAAATGGGTGGTGGCAGGGCAACTCCAAGTTGTCTTGGATGAGACTGATTATCTGGATCCATTTCAGTCGGGCTTCAGACCCGGGTATGGTACTGAATCTGCCTTGGACGCCCTGTATTATGACCTGTGCAGGGAGAGAGACGGGGGAGTGTGTCCCTGTTGGTTCTCCTGGACCTCTCAGCGGATTTCGATACCATCGACCGTGGTATCCTTCTGGATAGGCTAGAGGGATTGGGAGTAGGAGGCACTGCTTTGCAGTGGTTCTGCTCCTATCTCAATGGCTGATTCCAGAAGGTGGTGCTGGGGGACTATGGCTCTGCGCCATGGCAGTTATGCCATGGAGTTCCGTAGGGATCCATTTTGTCCCCCTTGCTGTTTAACATCTACATGAAACCGCTGGGAGAGGTCATCAGGAGGTGTGGGCTGTGGAATCATCAGTATGCTGATGATACCCAGCTCTACCTCTCTTCTTCAACCAATCCAGGTGAGGCAGTGGCTGTACTGAACCAGTGCCTGGCTGAGGTAATGGGCTGGATGAGGGCCAATAAACTGAAACTCAATCCAGACAAGACAGAGGTCCTGTTGGTGGGAGGTTCGAGCTCCTGGGTAGGTGACTTGGACCTTGTCCTGAATGGGGTTGCACTTCCTCTAAAGGACAGGGTCTGCAGCTTGGGAGTACTCCTCGACCCGGAGCTGTCTTTGGAAGCTCAAGTGACTGCAGTGGCGAGGAGCGCTTTCTTTCAGCTTCGGCTAATCCATGAGCTGTGTCCCTACCTGGAGGACGACTGCCTAGCAACAGTGACGCAGTTGGATTTCTGCAATGCGCTCTACGTGGGGTTGCCTTTGAAGACAGTCCGGATACTTCAGATGGTGCAAAACAGAGCAGCCAGGTTGCTGACAGGGACTGGGCATTATTCTCATATAACCCCAGTCCTGTACCAGCTCCACTGGCTTCCCATCGAAGTCTGGGCTCAGTTCAAGGTATTGGTAATCACCTATAAAGCCCTTAACGGCTTGGGACCCAGATACCTAAAGGAACGCCTGCTTCCATATTTGCCCTCCCGCCCCTTGAGATCACCAGCAGAGGCCCTCCTCCAGGAGCACTCTGGGAGAGTCATCAGGAGGCAATGTACCTGGAGGAGGGCTTTCTCTGCGGTGGTGCCCCATCTGTGGAATGCACTCCCCAGAGAGGTCCACCTGGTGCCATCGTTATTTGTTTTTTGGTGCCAAGCTACGACCTTTTTATTTAAAAAATATTTTAACAATACTAGATAATATCTATTAGTTTTAATTGTGCAGCCAGGATGTTTCTGGGTTTTAATTGTATTTGTATTATGTTTATTTATGTGAGCCATCCCAAGGCTATCAGCAATGGAACAGCATACAAAAACTCTAAATAAATAAATAAAATAATAAACAACAGGTTAGGGTTTAGATAGAGGAGGCAGAAAAGTGAAGTAAGAAATTTAAGATTTATAGAAGTAACAATTGAAAAAAGAGACAAGGAGACAAATGAAAAAAGGCCCGAGGCACGGCAAACGGTGGTTGCAAGCAGAGTGGTGAGAGGGTGGGCACTCTGGCCATTTATACTATGAGGAGGGGGAGGGAACGGAGTTCCCACCAAAAACCGTTCAAGCTCTTAAATCTTCCTGGCAACAGACACTGCACAGGCACATCACGCATGTATGTGTGATGCACGGAGACCATGACAAAGAAAAAAAATGTATCTTTCTTTCTCTACAAGTGTAAGTGATAGGAGAGCTTTCCTCTTACCAGTGAATGCTATAGTAAAAGAAATTATCTGTTGGAATGAAAGTTTCAGTCTCTCGATCAGAATTGGTCTGCCTCTTGCAAACAAGCCTTTGAGACAAAACAGACCCTCACCAATTATGAGACTGTAGATATTTGTCTGTCCTCCCCCCCCCCCCAAAAAAAAAAAAAAAAACAGGGCATAGTCCAAAAAGAGGTGAAATGGTAAGAGGATGAGCTAACACTTGGAAGGCCTCCACCCAAACAGCATAAAATGGTTTCTCCACTCTCTTAAGAAAAACAGTTGTGAGTTTCAGGAATGGAAGACTGCCATTATGTGGTATGATTTGAGGGGCTGTCATTGAGAGGAAATATATTTATGTACAGTGGGGATAACCTGGCAGATCCGAAAAGCTGATAAGTATACTTTGAAACTAGGAATAGACTATTCCCCCTATGAGAGATACTTATTATTTTATTTTACTTTATTTTTTTCTATGCCATCCATTACTAAAAAGTCTCTGGATGGCTTACAGGGAACAGAAAACCAAGAACAAAACCATAACACAACACACAGCACACTGCATCTAAAATAGTAGTAAAAAGAAGGATAAAACCAATTAATTGTTTAATTATTTAGACATTAACATCCTAGTGATTTTCCTTCTTCTACCATTGTTACGGAATACCTCCAATAGTTTTGGCCATTTTTTTCAATATGATTAGAAGGTGGTGCAGAAAGAGCTTCGCACAACAACAAAAGAGTTTGGGGATGATAAGAATGTCATTTTGAAACAGGTTAGCCTCCCTTGCAATGATGATTCTTCCTAGGCCAGATCTCCTGCTTAATACCTTGAATGACTTGGTTATAGCTCCTGTTAAGTCATTGACAGAGGTCTTTGGGAATTAAAGCATCCAACTAACTCAAACATGAATGCTGCCTGAATGCTGAATCCTGAAAGACACTCTGGTCTCCCAGCAGAAGATGCAAGGTCTTTGCAGGTATAGTCAAGAACCCTGTTAGCTGGTAGGACATTAAATTATTATAGTTTTATCACATGAAAATGGGGGGGATTTGGTGCAGCCCACCCTTGAATTGTATAAGACAAGAGTTTTGCCCAGATTGTAATATGCAGCTCCGTTATGGGCCACAACTAATTTAGATCTATTAGAAAGCGCTCGCATCTCGACTGCATAACTTAAAGGTTATTAGCTTAGCCCTGCTATTCTGGTTAAAAACACTTTTTAAGCAGGTCTCAGAATATTACCTGGAGCCATCTAAAGAAATGGGTCCAAACTCATGGAAGAAAAATTGTAACTAGCTATGATGAGCTTGAGATTCTCTATCTCCTTTCTTTCAGCTCTTGGATTTAATAGGATTAAAGCAGTATTGCTCCAGAGACTTAAAGATATTGAGATGCAATGTCAGGAGGCTAGAATTAAGGCCTGCCAAACTAACAATTTTCATGCCTCCTTTATTTCTTCATATATATCTGTTCACCAAATTACCTGGCAGATTTGCCAAATACTAAAATTTTAGTAGAGCAAGATTAAATGTTCTTTTGGTAAATTGAGGGGGCTGGTATAAAGGTCTTCTAATCAAGATAGTGTATGTGTTTGCAATTTTGTATCAGTGAAAGGTATTGTTCATGTACTTCTAGATTGTTCTATTTATAATTACCCTCAGAACCCAATAATTTCATCCATTGTTACCATTACTAAAGGAAAGGCCATCTTTTCTAAAGGTTTGTTTCATATTGTCTAATGCTGAGAAATATGTATCTTCTAGAACATCTAAAGTTCTTGTCAATGCTTTACAGATGCGCATGAGAAAATATAAAGGATGTAAAGGGAAATATTAATCTTTTGAGCGTTAGTAGAGTTGTAACCTCATATAATGGAAAATTGCTAAGATATAATAAACTTTTGCAGAGACACTCTGAAGGACACAGTGGATGTTCAGGGGTATTCAGACAGAGTATCAACTTATCATAGCTGATTTGAAGATTAATTCTGGAATTTAGCCAGAATTTCCTTTAATGCCCCTTCCCTGGATTCAACAGAAATAGGAAAATGTCATGAGCTTATACATTTATAAGATCTTCTTTACCATGGGTGTAAAATCCTTTGATCCTAACATTTGTTCAGAACATGTGGGCTAATAGTTCTACAGCAAACAGGCCAGGGGACAGGAAACAACCATACATATTTTCTATGTAAGGCTGGACCATTTGTGTGGATGAGTACTCCTGAAGACAGATATGATATAGTTGTCCCATCCCTGTCAAAAGCATTATTTTAACCAAATCTCTGGACAGACTGTGAGTTGCCACTTCTCTAATCTGCTTGCACTACCACTGCAACCTTTGAGAAGTAGAGGGGATAACAAAGGGAAGCAACATTTTTATTAACTTTGCAGGATAAAAAATAAAGTATCAAAGAGTATAAACAGGAAAACCTTCTGCCAACCCCCTTTGAGGTAATGACTCACTACTGTCTTGGCATCCATGACCCCTAGTTGCTGCTAGATGCCATTTTGTGGCTGTTGAAGAACTATGGAAGCTGGGCCAACCAGCTGGTAGAATCTATCATACACCTACTGTTTAGGACTACATAGTATTTTCTAGGATACACTGTTTGAGACAGAATCATTCATAGTTCTTTCTGATGGTTACCTAAGTGGGAAGGCTTCAGTGCAACTCCTAAAGGTTTATAAAAGCTATCTTTGATCCCAATGATGTCAGTACATGCAGGATACTTCCAGATGGATAGTATTGATTTTCCATATGAAAAACAGAGGTGGGTTATGAGTGGAAGACAATTTCATGGCTAGGGAAGTATGTTGGTACCATAATGGCATCTGGAAGGACCAACTGTATGCTGGGCCATTCTGTATCATGACAGGATTTCTCAAATTAATTATATTTTGATTTTCCTTCTTTGCTTGAACTGGCAAACATACCTGATTTTATTTTGGCCTTTAACCAAGTCTTTAAACATTCCTGATGAACAAACCGAAGAGTCCCACCACACCCACATGGTTCTAGCAGGGGATTGGCTACAGATCCACCAGGAATCTGACATATTCGACACTGATCTCCTTCCTCTTCTGAGTCTTCTGCCAGGAGACTAGAGATATAAGAGATTTTCAGAAACATCCACAATTTAAACATATGTCAATGGTCTGGGGCAATTACATTTAGAAATATGTGCTTATACCAGGTAAAATGCAGGTGCTGAAAAAAATCCAACACTCAGGTTAATTATCTGGAAAAACAGTTCTTCAAGTGCTTAACTGTGCATTCACACATATGGGCTCTGCACCTGTGTGGAACCTTGATTTGGGAAACATCCATAGCTGAGAAGGTTTGGCAGAAACCTCTACTCCTTTTTCACCATTTATGTTATTTAAGCACCTATTCCAGCAGTTCCTCTGAAACTAACACTGTGGCCTCAGAACAGAGAAGTGCTGGTAATAAAGCTGGTACCAAAAAACCCATACCAGTGGGTAAATGCATTGTGTCAATGCCTGGATGATCACCTGAACTACAGTTACAGGAAAGCAACCTGTTTTTCTTCTTTGTGTCTCTGTTCATCACACAGAAGAGTAATTCACATCCTGAGGATGGTTTGATCTCACTATCAGAGAATAGAGGAAAGGTTTGCTCAATCAAAACATTGTTCTGGCTCTAATGTCTAAGTGGTAACATTTTATAAATGTTCATGACTTGGACCAGGTGGCTGTTCAACATAATTTAGTGACTGAGACTCCTTGAGTAAAGGCAATTGGCATAGCTATTGAGCAGGTGAAGTGAGCTAAAATTGGGAAGTCTAGTTCAAGTCCTGCAAACCAGAAGGATAGTAGTGTAATTTGCAACACCCAAGATGACAGCTGTTGTAAGGACACTGATAGTCACAATTTTTTTCCTTCAAAGCAGAGGAAAAAGTGAATGGCTCTGTTTTCCTTTATAAAAAGAGAATGCCATTCTAAAATCAAGGATATGCATGGTAGCTTTCACTGGTGAGGTACAGGGAGGGAGGGAGAGACAGACAGTATCGTGATTAATATGGAAATCTGTTACTACTTTAGGCAGGAAGGAAATCTCCAATCAAAGTACAACATTGTTCCTACAAAAGATAAGATGAGGAGAATTAACCTGAAATACAGCAAGCTCACTAGCCTGATGTGCTAATGTAATGTACTAGCAATCAAAAAGACTACTTTCTAGGACCACAAGTGAAGGTCTGTCATAGCCAGGGGCTTGTGGCTGATGAGTGCCTTTAAAACAACAGAAAGGCACCAGTGTGAAGCAAATGATTTCTCTGGGAAAACTGACTGCTGGATGTGAGAAGAGAGCAATTTCCAACTGGAACATGAAAAACCAAAATGGTGTCTAAATTGAGAGAAATGTTTAGGCCTTTCTGAAACAATGATTGACCTGTAGGATACAGTGAATGGGACAGGTGTAATGGTTGCTACTGGAGCAGAGTGTAACCTATACAAATAACTCTAGAAAGTTTAAATAATAATGGAATTGTGCTTTGAATGAATCAAAAGGAAAGTTGCTTCCTTTTCTTGTACCTGTATCTTTGAAGTCAGGAGTAGGAAAGGCAGAAATGGGATAGCCACTGTGGTATTTATTGCCAAAAGGAGTAAGTTGAAATTGGGTCCTCTATCCTCAGTTCTGGTTGCTAAATAGCAAGGCCAAAGGGCTATTCTGCATGACAGACTTGGTGGGTGCAGTGGCCTGTATTCTCCAGAGGTGAAACAGACTACTTTGTCCCAATAATATCATCATGAATGGGCACTGATGGGCCACCAATGAGTCTGATGATGAATCCAACTGGCATCATCACCGCTGAAGTATAGCAACTCAGGTTCAGTTGTCTAACTGACCTGCAGCTTGAGCTGGGACAGAAGGCATGTGAGTGGGTGAGGAGGAGTGATAGCTCTGATGGAAAGTCTCCAATAGAAATGATGGAAATGACAAGAGTCATGCTGAGCCAAATCCCTACATGACAACAGAGCACGTGTGACTGACTTCAGTCACTCTCAGCCCAGCCAACCTCACAGGATTATTGCAAGGATAAAATGAAGCCATGTAAGGTACCTTGGGTTCCTCACAAGAGGAAAAGTGGCAGAATATAAATGCAATGGAATAACAACAGTAACAGTAATAGGGTACCAAAAAATACAAGAATCAGAGGGAGTGCTTGGTCAACATAATGGATGTCTAGATGGCCTATGCTGCTGAAGAACATGTTCCTGAATGGAGGTATGCCCTGCATTGTATACCAGTGTATACAGTGGCAGCAGTGGAGGGTTGGCAGGGATATAGAGTCGTTTTTCTTCTTGGCCTGGTCCAGTGAGGTGGTCCAATGTGCTGGGTTTGATATTTTCTTTGCTGTTGATCTACTCAGCCCATGGTCAGAGATGAGACAGGAGAAGACGGAGAAGACAATGATCTGGTCATTGCAGGTGTGGCTGAAGGCATGACCATTCTTGGTGAAGCAATATTTCTAAAAAAAGGAGCCTTCAGTGTGGACAGTGAGGGCCTGACAGTATGACAAGAGTCTATGAGATGACCCTCTGTGAAGCAGTGTAAGAAGGAGTGACCATTTGTAGAAGGAAACTTACTGCTGCTGTGAACACTTCCAAAAGGGCACCCTTGAGGCCATATACCAAGGAGGTAGAACAGCAATCAGAGATCACTAAGATAAAAGAAGAGGTAAAGAATATTCTACATAACAAGACACAAATAATGATAGAAAATATGTCTCAGCTAAGGGGATACATTCTGCACTGATAAAAGACAATGTTCCTGAAAAGCCAACCACAATGGTAGTTGAAGTGGAACTGGGGGAATAGGTGGGAACCCACTAATGGTAAACAAGCAGTGGGGTTCCACCAAAATGTCTCAACTATGAAATTTTCCTGAAGTGTGGCTCCACGCAGGGGCAGAGTCTCTGTGTGCAGAGACCAAGAAAAAAAATATTACTTCTGCTTTCTATTTCAATACTGGCTGAGTAATTCCATTAGTTAGGCATTTATTTGGTTCAACAGCCATATGGAACTGGCAAAGGTGAGGATATTTTCTGCTAGTCAGACTCCTGCCAATTAAGGAAAGGCAGATTAGAGAGTCCAATTATTCTTATTGTTTACAGTCTGCATTTCAGATATATGGAATGCAGATATATGGAATATCCTCTGTCTATGCCTACCTGTATTGTCCTAAACATCCAGATTCCCTGCTTTACCCCTTTCCTCAGATTCCTACTACTATCACAACATGTTCTTAAAAACATGAATTCCGTTAATGACAGTTCTATGATGAACAGTCTATTCCTTCTGTTTGTGGCTTATTCCAATGTAGATGGCAAGATAACCTGATAGGAATGTTATTTGTACCATCAAGTCATCTTCAAGTTAGGGTGACTAATGCCCTCCTTGACAGCCCTGCTTAGCTCTTGTAAATTTTGAGCGGTGACATCCTTTCTGGAATTGATAATCTCATAGTAATAGTTCTTCTGTCTTCAACCTTCCCTGACATGATTGTCTTTTCTAGTGAGTCTTCCCCTCTCATGATGTGCCCAAAGTACAAGAGTTTCAGTTTTGTCATTTGTGCTTCCAGGGAAACCTCTGGCTTGATTTGATCTAGGACCCACATATTTTGTCTTTTTGTTGGTCCGGGGTATTCTCGAAGTTCTCCTCCAGCACCATGCTTTGAACACATCAGTTTTCTTCCTGTCCACTTTCTTCTGTAATCCTGATTTTTGTTTTCTTAATGTTCAGCTGCATCCCTGCACTTGCACTTTCTTTTTTGCTCTCCTCAGGAGGCTTTTCAATCTTTTGTAGCTTTCTGCTAGTAACACAGTATCATCTGCTCATCTTAAACTATTTATGTATCTTTGGCCAATTTTCACTCCTTTCTCTGATCCTAATCTAGCTTTCTTTATAGGTTCTGTGTTCACATGGAGCAGACAGGGAGAGAAAACACATCCTTGTCTAACACCTTTGCCTATGGGAAACCATTCTGTTTCTCCATGTTGGGTCCTAACTGTAGCTTCTTTGACATAACACGGGGCAATTAAGTGCAGAGGTACACTTATTTCTTCCAGGACCATCCATAGCTTCTTGTGATCCACACAGTCAAAGGATTTGCTGTAGTCTATAAAGCATGGACTTATCTTTTTCTGAAATTCTTTGATGCACTCCAGTATCCAACATCTATTTGCAATATGATCTTGAGCACCTCTTCTTCTTCAGAATCCAGTTTGAATGGCGGGCATTTCCCACTCCATATAGGGTAGTATTCTTTGTTGCAACACCCTGAACATCACTTTGCTTGCATGGGAAATTAGTGCGATGGTCTTATGGTGGCTGCACTCTTTTACATCTCATTTCTTAGGGACTGCAATGTATATAGAATGTGAGCCATTGTTTTGTTTTCCATATTTGTTGGCATATTCTTTTTAGGATTTGGATCAATTCAGTCTTTGCAGCTTGGAACAGTTCTGCTGGTACAGAATTTATTCTGCATGTTTTACTCCTTCCAAGTGCTTTCAGAATAGCTTTCACTTCACTTCTGAATATTGCAGGGTCTTCCTCATAGGATTGCTTTTGCTTCTTGCTTTAATTCTTCTGTCATCCATCTAGCCTTTTTCTTTCTTTTTACCACAGGAATTGTGCTTTTGCATTCTTCCCTAATAATGTGTCTAGTTTCAGTCCACAGTTCTTCTGGTTCATGGTGAACTGAGTTCAGCAATGTGAATCTGTACTTTATGTGGATCTTAAGTTCCTCAGCAATATTATTGCGGTGATCTTTTTCAGTGTTACTATTATTTTTTATAGTAAGAGTTCATGGTCACTACTACAATCTGCTTCTGGTCTTTTTGGCAGATGTTCCATGTTCTCCTTCCAATTACACAGTCTCTTCTATATCGGCCATGCGATATCTATGTGTATGATCTTGTGCCAGTGTCTCCCAGGAGGTGGTGTTGATAACCAGGGACTTGAGAGAGGCTTTCAGCATGTCTTTGTTTTGCTTCTTTTGTCCCCTGTGCGATCGCTTTCCTTGAGACAGCTCACCATAGAAGAGCTGTTTGGGGATGCAGTGGTCTGGCATACTTGCAACATGACCTGGCCAGCGTGTCTGGACTTTCATCAGCAGGGTGTGAACTGATGGCAGGCCTGCTCTGGAGAGGACTTCTGTGTCTGGCACCTTGTCCTGCCACTGGATCCTCAAACGTCTGCGAAGGCAAGTCATGTGGAAGTGGTTCAGTTGCCTAGCGTGCCTCCTGTATACTGTCCAAGTCTCACTGGCATACATCAGGGTAGTTAGCACTACTGCTCAGTAGACTTTAAGCTTTGTAGCAAGGCTTATTCCACAGCGGTCCCACACTTTGGTCAGCAGTCTGCCGAATGCAGAGCTTGACTTGGCGATTCTGCAGTTGACCTCAATGTCAATTGTCACTGCATGGGAAAGGGTGCTGCCAAGGTATGTAAACTGATCCAGAGATCAAGGCCTTACTTGCTGAAAAGCACTGCCTTCACCATGCGCATCAGAACAACCTGTTGTCAACAGCTAAGAAAAATGCCTTCAACAATGCTCGCAGGACTGTACCGAGAAAGCTTCGCAAGATGCAGGACTCCTGGTTGAGTGCCAAAGCAGATGAAATCCAGAAGTTTGCTGAAAGAAATGATGCCAAACAGTTCTACGAAGCCCTCAGATCCTTGTACGGACCTCAGCCCTCAGGGAGCTTCCCTCTACTAGACTCAGATGGTGCAACTCTCATTACTGAGAAGACACTGATTCAATAGCGTTGGGCTGAGCACTTCCAATCCGTACTGAACCACCCATCCTCCATCAATAATGTGGCTTGCTTTCCTCTCAGTAGTGGGAGATGCATTGCCATGAGTTGGTCGTTCACGCTCTTGGGAAGACTGGCAAGTATGGGGACAAGATGATTCTTAACTGCAAAGCCAACTCCAGATTCACGACGTTCGTCACTGCTATGTCCACACCAGAAGAATGTGTAACCACCTCCTGTTTCTGTGAGTTGACCTTCGTTGACTAGGTGAGTTTCACACAAGGCCGCAATATCGATGTTAAATCTTGCGAGCTCTCTGGCGACCAGGGCTATTCTTCTTTCTGGTTGATCTGCTGAGGAGTTGTCTTGAAGCGTGCGTACATTCCATTTGCCAATATTCAGTGGTGTTACCTTGCGTTTGCGTTTTGTTTGAAGTTTTGTTGTTCGACCGCATGAGATGGGATCCCCTCCAGCCGTGGTAAGCTGGCCAGGGTTCTGTGAAGCAAACAATGTTTAGGGCACCTTTTCTAGCCCTTTCCTCTTGCTACAGAGGTGAGCAGTGCGGTCCTAAAGAGGGCTGCTCAGTCACTCAGGTAGACGCCGAATCCAGTTGTTGCTTTGGTCAGCAAGATGATCATTAGACCTGAGCCGCCTGTGTGCAGGTCCGTGGCCACAGCTCCCAGTGTATTCACACCTGCTGCTTCGTTACTTGCCCATTGGCACAGGACTTTGAGGTTTACTAGAGCTGAGAATGTCAGGACTTGCGCGTGGATTGGATTAAAGTGAGGGAGAGGTGCGCAAAGTCAGCCTCACTCTCTCTTCCCAGAATCCATCTTGCTCCAGTGGCAGGACAAGAGATGGTTGGCGATGGGCTGGGCGCAGTGGTTGACCAGGGCGTCTTCGTGTCTTGCCATGCTCTTAGCGTACCACAATGCTTGCAGAAACCACCTTCATGACCGTTGGTCCTATTCTAGTAGGTCTCATCAGCTCAATCCACCGGAGTCTGTCTTCACATGCTTGGGACAGACAAATCTCTATCTTACCAAAGGTCTTGACCCAATGGCTACCCTCAACCTGGTTTGGCCAGCCTGTTGAAGCTGTTGCCTGGGGTGTGGCAGCTGCACATGCTACAGCTACTGGGAGCCACAGGTGAGAGATGAGTGACAAGTGGGGACCAAAGGTGGACGAGCTGCCCTAAGAGGACATGACATGCCCCTACACCAACTACTACACTGTTGAACTACAAAATTTCTTGCTTCATTCATTTACAGGGCATTTGTCATAGGAACACCATACCACAAGTCAGAGATAACTTTATGGCACATAACAACAATAAAATATGTTGGGAATTCCAATTACAGAACTTTTATGTCATGTACAGTTAGGATCTTATTAAAGAAATTTAGCATAGGCAATGTTCCTCTAAATAGAACTAGCCTACAGAGATCATCCTGTATGAATAGTGGTAGATATGAACTGGAAGATCTGCTAGCAGAGAATGCCAGCTCCCTGCATCATACAAAATTGTAGTGTTTCCAGAGTTTGACATTAAAAACTACAAATCTGAGACTGCCTCCTAATGGCTTTAGATAGGGCAAAGTACATTTATGGTGACTTCTAGTACTTACCTCTCTTGCAATTTTTTCAGTTTCTCAGGGTCTATCTCAGGCTTATTAATCTCTTTTGCATTTAGTGAACTGCAAGCAGTTGTACTGCTCACAAAGTCATTCTGATTTCGTAAATCAGATACTGTCAGGAAAATTGGTACTTGATCAGGCAGAGGACCAGTCATGTGAAGGTGTGCTGTGAAATTTGCCTGGAAAAGAGATGGGTGAGAAGACTCTGTAGAAGATGAAGAGCTGTGGGAATTCAGAAAGTTGTCTTCATCATGAGAAGTGGTGCTTGGAGATATGCTGCTAGGACCATTGCTTATACTATCCTCAAGAAAGCTGCTATCTTCAAAAGTGCTGATTGTGGGTGATGAGGACTGACAAATCTGAGTAGCTGAAAAAGAATCCCTGATTCTTATAGGAGATAGCTGTCTGCGAGCAGTGAACCTTCGGCTTCCATTAAGTTCTGTGACTTGCACAGAAGCTGCAGCAACTGCATCACTGCTTGCAGCCTCAGTTCTGTTTGCAGGTTGTATTAAGGAGTTTGGTATATTAAATGGAGAATGCACAGATGGCCTCTGAACCGTTGCCCTGGCTGAACTCACAAGTCCAGCATAACATCTTTGATTGTTCTCAAAACACTGTCTTTCTCTGTCACAGACCTTGCTCCCTGCCCAGTCTTCAGTGGAACGTAAATTATGAGCAGCCTCATCAGCTGTTGCACTTCCTGGCCTGCTTTCAGTATGTGGGCTTCTTGCACTAAATGTCAGATTTTCACCTTCATTTTTATGAGCCTCTTCCAAAAGGCTTTCTTCAAGAGCGTAAGGCTTCCTTTGGTCCCTTGGCTTTCTTTGCCCTGAGAAAGGTTGTTCAGCAGTTGGGTCCCCTGCTATATTATACTGCCATAGCAATCTACGGGAAGGTTCATTCCTTCTTCCATCACTCCCAATTCCCACTTCACAGTTCTGCTGCTCCACTTGAGCTAAAGACATTCCAGGCATCCTGTTATTTTGATCAAGAAGAGGCGGCTTACTGGGATCAACAGAAAGCTCTTCATCAAAGCAGTTAACATCTTTGACATCTTCATTTTCTCCAGTGGAACTATCCAAATTTGAATACAACAATGTACACAAATCATCATTTTTGGGCCTTGTAAGAGTATTCTTAATGGGTGGAAGGTTTGAACTGTTCAACTCACTTGATACAGAAGGGCCATTAGCATCCTGAACTGCAGGATTCACTGGATTAGTTGGGGACTGTTCAGCTGAGGTTAGAACATTGCCTTTTGTTATTTCATTGTTGAGGATTTTTCTATCTATGCTTAATTTAGAGGATTGGACAAGGTTCTTTCTTTCTTGATATTTCTTCTTATTCTTGACAGCAGGACCACTTCTTTGTCCTGTGACATCTTGTGGGTCTGTATTGAGAACAAAAACTGCTTTCAGAATGTATTTTCCTACTGCCAATGTTTAAAACATTTATTTGGTATTAATGATTCAGTGCACTGATGGAGGAAGCATCAATGAACAATATATTTCCTGGATCCACAACCAATCTACATACATAATCACACCTTCATACACCAACGTGGAAAAGCCAATTACTAAAACTAGACTGGGTGTTGTGCAGGAAAAATATTTACCCCGCAACATAAATGTTTACAACACAGAGACATAGACACTTCATTTGCTGCAATGCCAGTCATGCTTCAGAGAGACTTTAAGTTCCTGTAAATCACGGACCGAAGGCCATGATGGGACAGAAAAAGTTAATATGTATTATGGCCAATGGATTCTCTATATAATACTGCATAAATCACTGAAAAATGCCTGTTTTTTAATAGGCTGGATACTCATATTACTGCAGGGTATGCAAACCACACCAATGTTTAACTTGTTGCTAAGTTGAGAACACAGGAGTATCCCTTGCCAGAAAAAACGGTGATGTACTTTTCTGACCTCATAGCTATATCTCTGAATAATTCTATTGCTGTCCAGAGATTATAAGATTAAGTTGCCCATCTTTTATTTAATAAGGGTACTGTGACATTAAAATATGTACACAGTCTATAAATGGCTTCTAGCATGTGCCCCAACAGCATCAGTTTCCTGTGCATATTCTATTTTGTTCACTAGAGGCCATGCTTAGTTGTTACATCAAAATACACTTGAACAATAATTTAACCTTCCCTTCTTGCTTCATAAATTTGAACGTTAAGAAATAAACCATACAGAAAAAATATTGCACTGTTAATATGAAAAAGAATTTGGCAGAATATTAAAAAATGGAAAAACATTTACAATGATTATACGTGGCTCCTTGCTGCTGTGCTTTATTTTGTGTTGCCTACATTATTTTATTGAGTTATAGCTAACTTGAACCATATTCATTTCAATGGCTGAACTCTACACCATGCTGCATGGTAATCTGTGTTGCATGGTATCTTATCTTGTGTCTCTGACTTGCAGTTTTCCTGCTTCTCCATCTTTCTTCCTAACAGTGGCCTAACCCAGGTGACAGTCGTGGTGAGGAGCAGTGATTCATGCCCTGGTAACTTCCTGGTTGGATTATTGTGATGTGCTCTATGTGGGGCTGCCCTTGAAAACAGTCCAGATACTTCAATTGGTATAAAATAGAGCTGCCAGGTTGCTGACGGGGACCAGTCGTTATTCTTACATAACGCCGGTCCTTTATCAGCTACACTGGCTCCCAATTGAAGTTCGGGCCCAATTCAAGGTGCTGGTATTAACCTATAAAGCCCTGAACAGTTTAGGTCCAGACAACCTAAAGGAACGTCTCCTCCCCTATAAGCCCCGGGAACCCTCTTTGAAGGAAGTACAGAGGGTGTCTACCCAGAGGAGGGCCTTCTCCACAGTGGCGCTCACACTATGGAATCTGCTGTCTAGAGAGGTCTGCCTGGTGCCAGCACTATATTCTTTCCAGTGCTAGGTAAAGACCTTTTTATTTGATCATTATTTTAACAATTAATGGTTTTAGATGTTTTAGGATTTTATTTCTTCCCCTTTTTTCACAGTTGCATTTTATACTGATGTTTTATATTGTTTTAATAATTAATGTTTTTATAGTAGTTTTATATTATATTTTTATATATTTTGTAAGCCATCCTGAGCACTTGAAGCGATAGGACAGGGTATAAATGCATGTAATAAATAATAGAATCCTGTCTCAGTTTTGGGAGTGGAGGGGGCACTTTTCCTGAGGAACAATATATTATTTTGAGAAATCTAGGAAACAGCAGGAACACAACAGTGAGGGGAATGTAGAAGGTACTTAACAAAATAAACAAAATCAATCTGTTATTGTAAACAATAACTAGCCCGACCGCATAGAAATATCCCTTGTCAACAATTATGAGGTGTTTTGAAGACTATTAAAGATAAACAAGCTAATGAAGAATTTATTTTCAGAGACTTAGTTTTCTGTGTCATGATAACTTTTCGAAATTTGTGGTCAAGGTGGTAAGCACAATCTAAACCTCACTGCAAGAATGGACTTGATACAAATATGGTGAATACTGTATGCATGGAATCTTGCCTTGTCCACAAAAGATGTCCTTTTATCATTGGACCTACTAGACCTGCCTAATTGAGGGAAAGGCTGCAACTGATGTTTTGACTCCTATCACTGTCCCTCTCTACTCTGGTGGGCAAGTAAACCCCAATCATAGAAGAACTCTGTATATACAACTGATTGCAGATGAAACTCTGAAATTAGGCTGTCACCTCTAACTAGGCATGCAATTTGAAAAAGAGGTTCTCACCAGAGCCTTTTGTATTCCTTGCTATTCCATGCAGCACTGGCGTTTTTCTCCCTCTTCTCATATTTTCAGAGTCTGTGGTTTCCAACAAACTTCTTTGGTTCATTCGCTGTCTCCTTGATAAAATTGGCTTCTGAAAAGCTTTTAAACATTGTTTTACAGAAGAGCTGATTTTAGGAACCATGGATTTGAGGAAATGTTAGCTTGTGGAGGCTAAGTTGTGAGGTAACTGCATGACTGTAGAACATATTTGCAGCTTGTGTGACACAAAAGTTAATGCATTACCCTAACTTAGAATTTGTAAGCATTGCTAAAATAATTATTTTTTAATTCTAGAAATGAGTCTTCCCCTAGCATAGGTATAAAATGGAAAGCAAAGAACTATGCTGGAAGAATTTGACCAAGATACAAAAAAGAATTTTGTATCGCTCACAAATATTCCAGAATAAATCTATATTTCTAAAATTGCTTTGTTTCATTTTTGGTAACATGCATCTTAATTCAGGTAAGATAGAGGCATTCTTGGTTAGGAAAAAAAATGGAGATCCAGGGCTAGAAAATCAACCTGCCATTCCATTGCCCTTGAAAATGCTGTATTTGACCAGATTTGCACAATCTAAACAAATTGGGTGCCATTAATCCATGTCATCTTGGCCATGACTATGTCATCTAAACCTGGGCAGCATGGCTTGTTGGAAGGGGAAACAACACTCAAATAACCCATAGCTTACTGCTGGGTAATTTGAGAATTATGTCACCCCCAACAAGTCATAATGCCAAGATTCAAACAACACAAGGGTGGCAATTAGACTAATGGTGCCAGATACACACAGCCAACATAGACATGATCAAATTATCTATCATAGTTGTTTGATCATACAGAGTGGTCTCCTGTTTTTGTTCCTGGATATTCAAGTAGTCAATGAGGCCACTAGTGATTTTACCCTAATTTAGGTTACTGAGGCACTGCATTTGTTACATGGAAAGCTGAGATCTAGTTACGATAACACACAGCCTAATTTCATCTAGATTGGAATACTGCAAAGCAGTCTATCAAGGAATGTTTTTGAGAAGTGTTTGGAAACTCTATTCTGACCCAGAGTACAGCTAGTTGGATGTGACTGTTATGAACAGTAAACAATACTCTTATTGGAACAGTTGCACTGGCTTCAGGACTGTTTTATGCAAAGTTTTGGCTAACCAGTTTAGGGCAGAAATTCACAATAGATCAGGAAAACATTCATTAGACTCTTGGTCCACACTCATATGCTGTTGTTTTGGGACCCACTCTTTTCACCTTCACCTCCACTACCTTTGTCTTTGATTCTGCCCATCATGGTAATGTGGTCCCCAAAATCTCTGTGAATTTGGCTAATGGGCTGAAAGAGGTCCCCCCTCCCCCCATCAGTACAACATACATTGCTGGGGTGATGTTACACAGCTTACAACAGTTTGGAGCTAAGATTTTTTGCTTTAGCTTCCTTTCTGCTTGCTGTTATGCCTACTCCAGCCCTACTACTGCACTATGATTGTGACCACTTCCCTTGGTCAACCAAGTTTGTCTGCCATGATGGATCTTCTGGCTCTTTTTGAATTCCAGTCTCACCTAGGAACTGTTACCTGAAATTGCAGGATCCATTAGGACCCCCGAACATGCAAAAATTACTAGTTTCAACCTTGTGAATTACTGAATAATTGATAATAATTAATTCTCCTATACTCACCTGGAGTATCTTTTTTGGGGCAAAATCCATTTTTTTCTGATTTCCTGCCGAATGCTGGTTTTTGCTTTTGCTTAACAGATGCTTTGTTAATGGCAGGAAATTTAGCTTCTGTTTTGTTCCCAACACACTTTACAGTAGATTTCAGTTCACAACCAGAAGCTTCATCAGAAGAGGTCTAGTAAGGCGAAATGATAGTTCAATATCAGTAGCAGAATCTTCTACTGGCACAAAGCCTTTATGAGGGGGTTTTACTGTTATTTGTATTTTATAATTTATTATATTTATTGTACACCACCAACAGAGCTTCACCTATTGGGCAGGTACAGAAATAAATACATACACTTCACAGAGAGAGGTTTCTTTATTCCTGGACGCACAGAAGCTGATTGTGGTTACTTGGTGGTGAGGAAATGAGGAGAAACTATTCCACATTAAGACTGCTTTTTGTAAATTTCATTATGAAGTAACCTTGCGGGTTAAAGTCCATATCACCTGAATGATTCAATGCAATGCATCAAAGTGTGTATTGTGACAGAACACACTGTACTTAAACGTTACTTTTCATGTGGATATTTTATTTTATTTTTGGAGGCAGGACCAGGACAAGCAGGATAGAACATATGTATGGATGAACACATGCAGATGTGATATGGACCACCAGTAGACTGATTTATTTAACTCATCCCATTCTGCCATCTTAAAAGGCATCCTCCTCCTTGTGACTACACTATATATTCTAAGACTTTCATATCAGGATTACCCTCCCTTTGATAGTTCTCAAGGCTTGCTTGTTCTTCAGCACAGCTCTTCTTCATTTTGCTCACTGTAGAGGGTACATGTACAAAGACAGGGAAAGTGGGAGGTTCCCTGACCCTGGAGATCAGTTAGAGCTACAGTTTAAATAACTGCAGGATTTTCTGGCTTGGTCATTAATCTCTTTTTTCAGTACAAGGAGAAAAGCAACAGAATAAGTATATAAACTATGTAAACTTCTGGCAGATTCCCAATGACTACACTGGGGGAACTGGGAAGAGGAACCATAGTAGCAGCAGCAGTAGTAATAATAGTAATAATTCATTTCTATACCACCCATAGCCAAAGCTCACTTGTTGGCCAAGCTGGCTCACTTAAGTGTAATTCTGAAGTTCAATTTAACTAACTTAGGGATAATTTCCTACGTATGATATAGAGCAGGGATCCTCAAACTTTTTCAACAGGGTGCCAATTAAAAGGTGGTGGTGGCGGATGTGGACTGGTGAGTCGGGGGTGTTCGCGTGCACATGGCCAGGTGGCAGTGGGTGTGCATGAGGTGGCGGTGGGCGTGCGCGCAGTGAGACGGTGGCTTGCTCATTTGGAGTTCTCTGAGGTTTTGGGTGCTGCCGCGAGGCAGGCGGTGGTGGGTGTGGGGAGTTCAAAACCTCTGAGGCGGGCTGGATAAATGGGCATGGCAGGCTGGATTCGGCCCGTGGGCCGTAATTTGAGGACCCATGATATAGAGCATGTGCTTTGTATCAAGGTGTTAGAGTCTTTAGCATCTCCAGGAAGAGGAGGATAAAATAAAATTATTTTTTAAAGAATAAATTTTTACATTTCCATTTTACTGGGAAACTGATACCTATTCTATAGCATCGAAACAACTGATGTGATAAAAGTATGGAACAAACAAATCCTTTATTTTATACATTCCTCAAGATTGGTTCCAAGAGGTCCAACATTGCCACATTTGACTTAAAAAGAGGAAGCTTCTCTAAAATGAAGGAACTAGTAAAAAGGGAAGTTGAACAGAGGAGACAAGAAAAAGCTAAAACTTCTTCCAAATGGTTGGAGATTCCACAAAACCACAGTAAAAGAAGCACAGATAATATGTATATTGTATGTACAGTGGGAAAGGTTGCATCAAGTGCAAAAATTCAAGTGGTCTTCCTGAGAGGGGACAAGAGCTCAGTTCTCCCAGGTCCCCAGTCCAGCACTCTAACCACCACACCACATTGTCTCTCAGGATCAGCCTCTGTACCAGAAGCCTGGAGAATGGTAAAGATAATGCTATTTTTTTGGAAAGGGATCCATGAGGATCCAGGAAATTACAGGCTAGTTAGCTCAATGTCTGTGCCACAAGAGGAAATAAAGGTGGGATATAATGTAGTAATAATAATATTACAGGAACATATAAAGAAGTAGAGAGGCAAGTGGTGCTAGATTTACACTAGTACATACCTAATTTCTCAACATCCAGAAGTTAATCCAGAAATCCTCCAGGCAAAAATCAAACTACATCTTCTAGCTCTCCTTGCTCCCATTTTTCATATATGCTTTCTACCATAACACCACTTCATGAATCACTTGAACTATGGTTTGTTGTCCTAACCAGTGTTTGTTTAAGCAGATGATCACACTGTCAGTTACTTCATCCTTTGTCTACTTCCTCCTTCTATTCCAATTGTCTTTGGAGAATTATGATGTTGGTATGTCAAGAAGCTGGGGGATTTAGGGTTCTGTCTCTGTTGCCTTGCAAAACCCATGAAAGATCCAAGATTCTGCACATGGTTTAAGCAACCCAAAATTCACAAACAAGTCACAAATCATGGGCTCTCTTTGTGGGATGTTCATGATTAACAACCCAGAGGTCTGGTCTGGGTTTCCACATAGTGGTGAGCTAAGCTTCAGCAGAGGTTTGTAATTACATGCAAATCAGCTGTTAGACTAAAAAAAACAGCTTCATGGCATCCATGTAGCAGAGCTGGACCAACTTTGACTTACATTCCGATCTTTCATTTTAACTTTAACTGCTTGGCACCACTATCACTCTGATGTTTCTTTAGGGAATGGGCTCAGTTCTCTCAAAATACAGCATTTCTAGAGAGCTCAAACTCTGAATGTGAACATGAAGAGCAGGATTTGGAATACATCAGTGAAATGCCAAGGGAACTTGATACATGTGACTTGTTGAGAACTTTAACATTACTCTGTATTGCAATGTCAGCCTAACTCAATATAGGCCTCTATTTTTAAGCCATTTATTTATTATTTTTATTATTTTAATATTATTTATTATTTTTATTTCTTATTTTAAAGCCCTTTGTCTGGACATGTACCGTTTACCCTTTCCAGCAGGTGTTTATAACAATTTCTGTAGCCAGGAGAAGCTTTTCAGAGTGGAGTGTATTATATAGAGAGTCATGTGGTAGTTATTCAGCATTTCCAATCACTGCTTTCTGGAGGTGTTAATAGAGATCTCTATTGATCAGCCCTCACTAATCAAGAAAAAACAACTGTGATAAAATGAATGCTTCAGAGAATGAATGTGTTGGTGAAGCAAGACAGATGAATAGAGGTGCTATCCTTCTTGCCCCCACAGGGCTCCTGTTCCTTAATTTGCAATAGCTGCACAGCTGGGCATGGCATCATCTGTTACATAAATGTCTCTCAAGGATATAGGAGCTCAGCTAGAACAAGAAAGTTGGGAAACCTGCAGAGGAAAAGCTGGAACCAAATTGATCACTGCTGCTAGTCTTGGTTGTAGGCTTCACTTGTCTGTGTAGGTTTATTTAGTATTCTGGGGGATTTATATACCTCTCTTGAACCAGTTCTAAGGGTAGCTTAAACACGAAAACCAAAATATTAAAACAGTGTAATATCAAAGAGCAGTGTAAAAGCAGCAAGAAAAAGTTAAAACATGCATGCATGCAAGTCAATTAAAAATGGCAAAGTTTGGGAAAACATGAAGATCTTTGCCTGGTGCCAAAAATGAGGTTATGGTAGGTGCTGAGTAAATTGCTCTGGGGGACTCAAGGGGACTAGCACTACCAAGCTGGCCCTCTTCACGGTAGCAGTGGCAGCATTAGGAATGGGAAATGTCCTTGTCCCAACACCTGTTGAAGGGCTGCCAATGGAGTGCCAAGAAAAAAGGACAGCAATGAGCAATGGTCAGCAGCTAAGATGCTCAACAGGTGCTTGTGAGTAAGGTATCAAAAGAGTAATGCCATCTAGATGCTCTTGTAGTAGAGAAAGTGTAGTGACCAGGTAAATACTAGGCCCGCCCCCTGTTGGGAGTTACAGAGGAAGTCTGCAGTGAACATTTGGCCAGCAGTAGCAAGGATTACCGAGTGGAATCCAAGGAGGCTTACATTTTATCCTCACAACCACAACCCTGTGAAGTAGGTTGGCCCAAGAGTGAGCTTCATGTCTGAGCGGGGACTAAAATCAAGGTCTCTTGAGTCTCCCAGTCCAACACTCTAATCAACACACCATACTGGCTCTCCTTGTGCATATGTATTATTATACATCTTCAAACTGTATGAAATCAGATCATTACAAAAACATGGCAGATGTTCCCTGTTCTCTTGTACAGGAAGCTGAACTCTGTAGGTCTATTTTGAAATTTTCCCTTTATTCATAAGGCCCATGTGAAACAAACTGCCCAGAACTTTTTGGCTGCTGTGAAACAGTTCACACACAAAAGAGTACATGCATTTAAGAACAGCAGTAGATGCATCAGGTATTGCTACAGCCCCTCCTCTTTCACCTCTGTTTCCTGGGTGAATAGATTTCAATTAAAATCCTAGTTCTCCTGAATAAAAAAAATAAGAAATATATGTTTCTGCAAGAGATTCAGGAGATCATGTATTATATTCATCCTCTTCATAACTCTTTATACAAAGAGTATAAACTATGTGGTCCCAACAAGGAAAGCCTACCTCAGGAAAGCCAATCTTTCCTTTTGTTTAGATTTCTGCTTAGGAAGTGGTGTTCTTTACAGTTTTCAGTGATTTAAGGAATGGAAGATCCAAGCGGTAAGTTGTCATTGGATAAAATTAGATCATACATAGAGAAGAATGTTGGGAAAAAACTACAGCAAATGGATAGGGAGCTGATAGAACAATTAGTTAGAGAAGAGGAGATAGAAGATATCATTGACAAGTTAAAAGTAGAGAAAACTCCTAGAATAGATTATTTAGGTCCAGAGTATTATAAAACTTTTAAGATGAGGTTGATTCCAAAATAAAAATCTTTATTCAATAATATATTGGAAAGAGGTGAGATGCCAGTATCTTGGAAATACTCTTCAATAGTTTTAATTCCAAAACCCAACAAAGATTTGACTGATCCTGGAACCTACAGACCTATATCCTTGATTAACCAAGATGTGAAAATTTTACAGCAATATTTGCAAAGAAGATGAGTAGTTTCATTGGTAATGTGGATCAAAGCAGTTTTACAATAAGCAGGCAGATGGCAGATTTACTAGAAGAGTATTAAATATAATCGAATACAGCAAAAATGTAAAAGCTTGTGTAGTAGCATTAGATATTTTCAAGGCTTTTGACTGTGTGGAATGACCAACAATAAAGATATTAATAGAATTAATGGGATTTGATCCAAGATTTAGAAATATAATAAATCAATTATACTCAAGAAACTCTGCAACAGTGATAGTAAATGATGGTATAACACATCACAGATCCCTAGGCTGAGGTACTAGACAGGGTTGCCCTCTCTCTCTGGTATTGTTTGCTTTAATTATAGAACTGCTAGCAAATAATATTAGGAATGATAACTAAATAAAAGTTATAGGATTTGAGAATAAAATTAAGATTAGTTTATTTGCAGATGATACATTATTAACAATAAAGGATCCAGTTAAAGTTATGGATCAGATTAAGAGCAAGTTAGAAGTTAAGATATGTAAAATTATTAAATATCAAGGTGTAAATATTACAAAAAATGCAATTTTAAAAGAGAATAATTTTGATAAGTTAAAATATGAAATGAAAGAGAAAATGAATGAATTTAGAAAGATTGGTTTATTATGGTTTGGTAGAATAGTGACATTTGAAATGAAGATTTTACCTAAGATTAATTTCTTGCTTGTTGCTGTTATCAGAGAAAGATCTGAAAGAATTGCAAAACATGATTAATACATTTTGTATTGGTGATAAAAAACAAGAATTAATAAGGGGGTTTAGGGTGTAAGATGTAGAGGGTTCCTTATTAAATATTTTTCTCCAACAAGCTAATAAAAACATAATCAAAAAGATAGAAAACACTTTTTTAAAGAATATGGTCAGAATGCAGAATAAATATAGGGATATATTTGTCCCATCAATTTTGCTATTATATCCAATTACAGAATTAGAAAGATTCCTAGAGAATCTGAGAAGCCATTGGAGGGAAGTACTGAAGAGTAAACATGTTACTAGGTTGAAAGACTGGTTAGAGAAAATGAAGAGTAAAGAAATGATACAAGCAATACTGGGACAGGGTAAAGTATTAAATTGGTATAATATAGTTCAGTTAGATTATTGGACTGAAGATTGGTTGATGAAAAATGGTAAATGCAGAGAATATACTAAATTTGAAGATATAATTTTACAGAAAGAAAAAAGATAATATGTGAATGAGAGGAATGATAAGTAACATTTACAATATATTACTAGAAGGGGAGGATTGAAACGATCCTCTTAAAGAGTCTTGGAAAATACATTTTAAAAGAAACAGTTATATTAAAGAATAAAATAATATATGCGATAGAGAGAATTTTAAAATTTATGTCAATAAGAAATTAAGAGAATTTTTAACTGGCTTGGAAATGGTACTTAACTCTAGTTAAATTGAATTATATGAATAATTAATACTCCAAGGATTGCTGGAGATGAAACCAGGAAGTGGGTACATATTCATAGTGGTGGAAGTGTAAATAAATAAATGACTTTTGGGAAATGATTTGCAAAGAAATTAGTAAAATGTTGAATATTGAAGCTGACCCTAGACTAGCATTATTGTCATTATTTAAAGAACAGATGGGCACAATGCTAAAGAACTGATGATAAACTTTTAACAGCAGTAAGATTAAGAATTGGAAAATAAAAGGTGAATATGAAATAGTTGATGGATATAAAGAAATCTGGAATATAGCTATTAATGATAAGTTAACTTGTGCTATTAAATGGAAAAAGGTTTGCTAAGTAAAAATAATTTTGAAAATATTTGGAGACCTTTAATTGAATGTTTTTATAAAAAGCAAGGGTTGTGAATCACAAGAGTTAATGCAGTTCAGGAAGGGAATACCTGAATGAATAAATGATCTTACATTAATTGACTTGACTTGTTGGTCCTGGTGAAAGTAGCACTGGCACAATTGTACTGTTTAATTGTGTTCATTGTTATTACACTAACTGTATTGTTTTTGTTAGTTTAATAAAATATTTTTAAAAGACTGGAATCTCAGTACAATAGTTCCGATATTTTAGAAAGGAAACAGAAAGGACTCTAAGAACTATAGTCCAATCAGTCTGATTGATAGTGAGCCAAAGTATATGCTAAGTATCTCTTGCAAAAAGTGGAAGGCTAGGCAGATGAACACATCTTGGTAGCTGAAGTACAGACAAGATTTAGGAAAGGGAGAACTACCATAAGACTATTGCTTCATCCTACACCATCTTATAACTAAATACAAACAAAAATGGACAGCTTTTTGTAGTTTTTATAGACTTTAGTACAGCTTTTGTCTCCATAAATAGATGTTTCTGAGAAAAAATGTTGAATTCAAACATTGATCAGAGACTTCTGTTCTTAATTCATTTTGGGCAAGGTGTTACAGCAGGTGGTGGCTGGGCAGCTTCAGGTGCTCTTGGATGAAATGGATTTTATAGATGCATTTCAATCGGGTTTCAGGCCTGGGTTTGGGATAGAGATGGTCTTAGTCACCCTCTTAGATGACCTTTGCAGGAAGACAGAAAGGGGGAGTGCAACCCTGTTGATTCTGCTTCCTTTCAGTGGTTTTTGACACTATCAACCATGGTGTCCTTCTGGACAAGTTGGCTGGAATGGGAGTAAGAAGCACTGTTTTGTAGTGGTTCCATTCTTACTTGGCTAACCATGTCCAGAGGGTGGTGCTGGGGGACAGCAGCTCTGCCCCCATGCCCTTTGCACCATGAGGTTCTGCAGGGATCTGTGCTGCCCCCCATGCTTTTTAACATATACATGAAACCACCAGGAGAGACCATCAGGAGGTTTGGGCTGAGGTGTCAGCAATATGCTGACAATACCTAGCTCTACCTCTCATTTTCGTCTGATACAGGTGAGGCTGTTTTTGTCTTAGATTGATGCCTAGACTCAATTATGGACTGGATGAGAGTCAATAAACTGAAACTCAATCCAGAAAAAATGGAGGTGCTTTTAGTATGGGGTCTGCCCAACAGGATGGAGGGGCATTTCCCTGTCCTAGATGGAGTTGCACTCCCCCTTAGGGACAGGGTTCATAGTTTGGGAATGCATATTATCCCCCTTTCTATCATTTATATTTTTATATAAATGATATAGTTGAATTTCTGTATATCCAGAGCTAACATATGCCCAACATTTTAAACAGATCTGTAAATATACTGTTGATATGATTTTACTGTAAATAACTCAAGTTGGTTTAAGAAAATTGGTAAGATGGTTTAGTTTATATTGTACAGAAAATAATTTGGTCCTTAATCACACTAAATCCAAAGTCATGGTTTTTGGCAAAAAGAAACAAATACATAAACAGTTTATAAATGCAAAAGAGCTGAAGTAAACTCTTAGTGCTACCTTGGCATAACATTCACAGCCACAGCATCTTGGACACTACCAAAACAGAAAAGTTAATTAAAAGCAACTGCTTGTATAGAATCTATAAAAAAATTGCTGAATTTCACTTTTCCTGGTACATTACACCCATTTCTAAACATATCCAAGGCAAAGGTGATTTCACAGTTAATTTTTGGTGTGGAAATCTGAGACTTTGCTGATTTGACCTGTGCTGAAAGAGTCCAAAACCATCTTCTGTGTATGATTTAAGGAGTTTCAAAATCTACTTCGTTCTATATAACTAGAGAAGAATTTGGCATAGCAATGATTTTCAGTTCATTGTATGTCAGAATGGTAAATTACTGATGCAGAGTCAGTCTGATGTTGGAAAATAGGCTTCCAATTATCTGCCTAGAGGAATAGAAGGCAATTTTATATGAATAACCCTGGCTCCAAAAATTAACAAAATTACTCCAAGATTTTCAATTTGGCATTTGAATCCAAGGGGAAAGGATAATACATACAGGGTTTTTAAACAAAGAGATTTGAATATAGGAGCTCAATCTGGTCATTATCAGGATACTCCCCTATTCTACTTGAATCGAAGCTCTGAAGTTAACAAATAGGTACCTGTCTATTAATAGGAAGTTGTGAAATCCATGGTCTTTCATAAGTATGCACAGCAGAGATAGATGATACACTTGTCTTCCTCAAATCTTGCCTGGAGTGCTTTTTCTCAGACTGCTCTTTAGTCTGCTCTTGCTTTCTCAGGCAAGCCTAAGAAACAAAGCATGCATCCATCTGAATTAAGGTGTTATGGAGGATTGAATTCAAACAAAGATGCCCAAAAAAGTTCGATGCTGTGCCTTTACTGTATTGTCGTCCTGAGACTTTCAGTGAAGGATGGGATATTAAAGCCTATAACAAACAAACAAACAAACAAGAAGCTGACCTCAGATCCCACCCTCACCACTTTGTGTTCATGTTCTTCTTGGGAAAATCAACACAGTGAATTAATCTTCCTACCTGATAATCTGAATCCATCTTGTGTTGCATTTCTCTCAGGTACTGAGCATTATTAATAAACTTCTGTCTTTCTTTCGCTTCATACATGGCAACACTTCAGGAAAATCTGTGTACATGCATATATAAAACAGTCATAAAATGAGTGCAAATCCAGGGAAATTCTCTTTCTTTCTTCAGGTTCAACATCAGAACATGATGGGCTACCAAAGATAACTCCAAAGCCAGTAAGGCAATTTTATCCAAACCCTTTGGAAGCCTGCCACCAGAGTCCTTTTTAAAACAGAAAGGAAGGATAATCAGAAATATAGCGCATCTTGATAGGATGTCTAGTGATATTTTCAGAGAAGTGGAGGAAATAAAAACTGGTTTAAAAGAAATGAGCTAGCAGCCTTTCATATATAGTAAGAAAGAACAAAGAAAACATGTGCATTACTTATTCCAAAGTGTTAGCCTGATTTGTTACAAGATGTACTGGACTGTTCCAAAATTCAGCCCTAACCTATAAATCCACAAATTGTACCTAAAGATTCAGCAGAAATTACACAAAAGGTAGTTCCCAGGGCAAATACCAGGAACGTCCTTCTTCTTGCATCAATTAATCATCATGTTAGGAAGATCATGCTTGAGAGTCTAGTATACAATGGTTTCCAGAAACTCATAATATCCTGATCCTTAATCAGATAACAGTCAAGCCCCAGAAGTTTGCTTAATAGAATTGTATGTCTAACTTTACAAGACTTGAACAACCATCAAGATATAGGATTTACTTGATTATTGGTAGCTAATTTACATTTCACAAGTACCTCTCAAGTTCCCTACAAGAGAACTCTAACAAATAGAAAGTTGATTATTAATTTGAATCCATATTGTGTCTCTTTGAATAGAGAAAATAAAATTGATTCAAAAAAGGACAAACCTGAATTCCTACAATGAGAAATATTTTCCATTTATCAAAAATATTTATGGCATAAATAAATTATAGAAACATCACTGTACAGCTAATCAAAATTTATCCCTACAGCAAATGCATGATGCGTTAAAGTTGAGAAAAAGAACGCCATATGGAAATAAAACTGAACAGAAAGAGGACAGTTGAGACACCTGGGATTGTTTCCCTTGAAGTCTCCCTCAAGCAACAAAGCTCACTGCATGGTGTAGACTTGTGGCAACTAAAATCTGCAGTTCCAAAGGGATTTTAAGAATTGAGCTCTTAATTTATGCAGATTATCAAAGGTTCTGACATCAGTATCCAATGCTGTCTGCATGCTAGTGGGACCAACTGCTAGAGCAACATGAGGCTAGTAAATCAAGTAGCACTCAGGAATGAATGAAATGCCTGTTTCTGCATGGAAGCAAGTAAACTGCACTTGCAAAAAGGATCCAGAAATGAAAGTTTCTATTTATTTGTTGGATTACTCTCAGAAGCAATGTTTCTGTTGCAAAAAGTGGGTCCTGCTAGCTCAAGAGAAACTACCAAAGCCCAGAGGCAGTTTTGGATAGAACCCTGAGGCTACATAAGACTGTTTTTGGACTTGGTAACACCACAAATGTTATCTTAAAGACTTAACAGAATGATAACAATCTTTAGTCTTTCTTTAGAGCACAACAGACATGCTAGAATTATAAAATATCTGGAAATAATGAAGCCATAGGAGAATTTTTTTGAGAATCTGTAAGATTTCCAAAATAATTATTTTTCTATTCTCTATTAAAATTATTGACCCTGTGTATCTTTTACATATAGATGTTTTGGGATACTCCAAGCCATACTCAGTTGCCCAACATGCGAATACAATAAACATATACAGAACATGTGCATTCTTCATAATCTGGGTGTTATTTTATAGAGTATTGCCTTTTGGGGGCTTGTTATGATTAAATGCTGTAGCACTTAATTAATGTAGTTATGAACTAAAATCTGGAAGTGAAAAAAACACTGTAGGTTATCCTGCCATTGTCAAGAGATGCGATGGAAGAGCATGAGTGTTGTTGTTGTTGTTGTTGTTGTTGTTATTATTATTATAACATTTCTATGCCGCCCCTTGCCGAAACCTCGGGGCGGCTTACAACATGATAAAATACATTGAAATATCTTAGCTATGCTTAATTTTTTCATTAACTGTAAGGCTTGGGTCCACAGAATTCCCTACCACCATTTTTAAAAACATTTTGAATCAGACCTCACTACTAGGAAACACTACTTTTTAACTTTTGCCACTAGAATAAACTTTACTAAAAATAGTCTAGTTCTTGCTCCAATGTCTGGCTCCCATGACAGGGGTATGGGATTGAAGTTTATTTACAAGAGTGAATATTTGTTTTAATTTATAAGATGTCATTCTTCAAATAGAGATTGTAAAAAGTTTCCTAAATTATAATTTTAATTTATCAACAGCATTCCTAAGTGAGCCTTCCCACGTCAACAGATTTTCCTTTAGGTTACATTTCCCCAAATCCCAGCCCACAAACAGGAACAGGTTTAGGAATTTCACTTAATCCCTTAAATGCAGGAAAAGATGCTGCATAGCAATCTTCCACTGCACCCAGTGTTCCTGTTCATCCTTGTTTTCAGGATGATTCAGAAGATTCAGGGAATACTTGCTGCAGTTCCACCTTATCATACATTAGGATCCTAAAATATGGTACATAGAACTCAGTTTGATCATTTTAATGAACAAACTGATATAAAATAAATTTTAAATATATAGTTTATTCAGACAATGAATACAAATTTGTTGAGTTTGCTTTCTGAACTATTATTATTTCATGATTAAACCAAGTTGTACAATATAACTTACATTTAGCTGTCTTACATTCCTTATTTGATTTATATCCTGCTTTTTTTTAAAGATCACAAAGCAGCTTACATCACTCTTCTCCTCCTGCTCTCAGCCTTCTCCCCACAACAACAATCCTGTGAGACAGGTTGGGCTGCGAGTCTGTGACTGGCCAGTTGGCTCCATGACTGAGTGAGGACTAGATCCCAAATTGCCTGAGCCCCCATCCCACTAAGCCACTCTTTCTCCTAAAGCACTTTCTAGGCCGTGGCCTAGGAACTGAGAAGATGGCTGCAAGGTAAAGTGAGCTTTGGTGAGAGACTATTTGATTTAAGGCAAGACTTCTGCCCTAGGACTTTTATTTGTTTTTATTTGATTTTTATTGGAGGCTATAACCACCCACCTTCCTTAAGCTAAACCTGCAACTGCCTATTTTAAGCTAGGGGCATTAAGAGGAGGGAAAGGTGATGAAGAATTCATCATGGATGCTGGTGAGTTGGAAATTACTGTTGAAACTTAAATTGACAATTCACAAATCAACTTACAACTGTCCTGATAGATAATGGAAGGAGTTGATGTTTACTTTAGAGAACAAGATTGATGCAGTGATTCTAAATTAGAAGGCGCAGCAGAAACTGCTTCAGACACTATGGATTTAAGTCTTTTACAGTATAAAAACTAAAAAAAGCAACAAAGGGAGAAATGAGAAATTAAAGCAATGCTAGCAGAAGCCAAAAACAGAATGAGATGAGTGAACAAAGAGTGTGCTGAATGGGACAGTGTATCCGATCTTAATGCTACTTGTTTAAGAGATTAATCCCAATGTTGGAATTATAAATTGATGAACTTGAGAAAGTGCATACAGCAAACAAACCTAAGTGAAGCACTCCTCCAAGAGATATAACTTGCTTTGCCTGATTCAAGAAAAAGGGGGAGGTGTTGCACTCCCTCAGGGATCTAGGAAAACTCCCTTATGAAAGTCAAACAGTTCTTGGGATTACATGATTTCTCTTACAAAACCTTGAGTAAATTAACTGAGAATAATTATACTCAGGCTGCAAGAAGTTCATATATGGAACACATGGGCTTTGCTATTTCAGCTGATGGTAACTCATCCTTTCAGAGGAGCTGGGGATCAAGTGCCAGGTAAACATCCCAGTGAGAACAAAGATAGAAGAGCTGGCTGTAGATGGTGCTAAACCTTCTCCAAATCAATGGCAAATATTGATAAAAGAGCACAGGACTAAAAATGTATTGTAGTCAAACAAATGATTTTATCTTTTTGAGAATCCCTAAAATATCCTCTAATCTAATTGATATAATTGTATTTGAACACTTGGATTTTGGACAAACTTGCATAATATAAAAGAGCTAACAAAATTCAGAAACAAAGTAGAACAGCTCACAAGAATTCTGTGAAGCCAACAATCTATTTATGGTAAATACATGCTTTAATCCAGTGCTTTTGAACCACTTATCCATGGACTGGTGCTGGTCCACCAGAGATTTCCTGCTAATCTGTGGGGTGGCTGCATCCCACTCACCATAGACCGGCATGGGGGCTGGCTGTGCTCTACCACCTCTTACTTGGTTGGTATTGTCTGGAAACTAATACACAGAATATTGTATTATGTGTATGGAACTTTTTGTTTCTGCCTCAGCAGTCCCTGAGGTGGTTTTCCTGGTTTCGCTTGGTCCCCAGTTGTGGAAAGGTTTAAAACCACTACTTTAAGTAACTGACCATATGACTGTCACATAGAGATTAAAAAAAAAAAACAATAAAAGAGGAAAACTTCCAAGAAATCAAAGGGAAATTCAAACCTAGCTTAGGAATGAGAAAAGACATACAGAGAGATTAAGTATTTGACCAGGAAAAAAATGAGGAGAAGGTTGAAAGAATATGCAAAAGATATGAAAGAGTGACAGATTCCTTCAAAAAGGGATTCTATGAGGAAATGCCTGCAATATTACAAAGCAAAGTGAAAGCTGCTCTGAAAAATTCAGAAGGAATAGTGCACCCAGAGTAGACAGGATACCAACAGAACAATCCCAAGCAGCAGAGACTGAATCAGCCAAAATCCTAACATTAATATGCCAATAAATATGGAACAGAAAAAAGTCCCACAGACAGGAAAACTTCAGTACACATTCCAATCCATAAGAAAGGAGATGCAAAAAGAGAGCAGCAACCATATGACCATTGCATTGTTTTTTCAGGCAAGCAGTGTGATATTCAAGGTGTTGTAACAAAGAATACCCTATATTGGGAAATGCCAGATGTTCAAGCTGGCTTCCAAAACAGAAGAGGCACTTGAGATCATATTGCAGATAGGAGTTCGCTACTGGAGTGTGCCAAAGAATTTCACAAGAAGATCAGTCTGTTTTATACACTACAGCAAAGTCTTTGTGAGGATCATGAGAAGCTATGGATGATGCTGGAAGAAATGAGTGTGCCTCAGTGCTTGATTGTCTTGGTGAGTAACCTGTATAGTGGACAAGACTATACTGTTAGGACAGAATATGAAGAAACAGAATAATTTCCCATAGGCAAAGACCTCAGAGAAGGGTGTATTTTATCTCATCTGTTCAATTTCTTTGCATAGCATACCAAAAGCAAACTTGGATTTGAATCAGAGAATGGAATGAAAATTGGCCAAAGATACATCAATAATTTAAGACATGCAGATGATACCACATTACTGGCAGAAAGCAGCGTGTGATAAAAGTGAAAAAAAGGAAGTGTAAAGGTAGGATTCTCCTTCATGGATCACTGCCTTGTCGTGGCGAAGGGGCTTGCGTAGTTCAATGAAATTATAAGCTATGCCGTGCAGGGCCACCCAAGATGGACAGGTCATAGCAGAGAGCTCTGACAAAACGTGATCCACTGGAGAAGGAAATGGCAACCCACTCCAGTATCCTTGCCATGAAAACCCCATGGACAGTACCAAAAGGCAAAAAGATATGATGCCGGAAGATGAGTCCCTCAGGTCGGAAGGTGTCCAGTATACTACTGGGGAAGAGCAGAGGGCTAGTACTAGTAGCGCAAGAAAGACTAAAGCGACTGGGTCAAAGCCGAAAGGACACTCAGTTGAATATGTATCTGGTGGTGAAAGGAGAGTCCAATGCTGCAAAGATCTATACTCCATAGGAACCTGGAATGTAAGATCCATGAATCAAGGCAAGGTGGATGTGGTCAAACAAGAGATGACAGGACTGAACATCGACATCTTAGGAATCAGTGAACTAAAATGGACAGGAATGGGTGAATTTAATTCAGATGACCATCAGGTATACTACTGCGGGCAAGAATCCCTCAGAAGAAATGGAGTAGCCTTCATAGTCAATAAAGAGTAGGAAAAGCAGTACTGGGATACAATCTCCAAAATGACAGAATGGTCTCAGTTCGAATCCAAGGCAAACCATTCAACATCACAATAGTCCAAGGCTACGCCCCAACCACTGGTGCTGAAGAGGCTGAAGTTGACCGGTTCTATGAAGGCCTACAACACCTTCTAGAATTAACACCCAAAAATGATGTCCTTATCATCATGGGGGATTGGAATGCTAAAGTAGGAAGCCAAAAGATAACCGGAATAACAGGCAAGTTTGGCCTTGGAGTACAAAATGAAGCAGGGCACAGGCTGGTGGAATTTTGTCAAGAGAATACACTGGTCATAGCAATCACTCTTTTCCAACAACCCAAGAGACAACTCTACACATGGACATCACCAGACGGTCAACACAGAAATCTATGTGCTCTGCAGCCAAAGATGGAGAAGCTCTATACAGTCAGTAAAAACGAGAACAGGAGCTGACTGTGGCTCAGATCATGAGCTTCTTGTTGCAAAATTTAGGCTTAAATTGAAGAAAGTAGGAAAAAGCACTAGGCCACTCAGGTATGACCTAAATCATATCCCTGATGAATATACAGTAGAGGTGACAAATAGATTTAAGGAAATAGATCTGATAGACAGAGTACCTGAAGAACTATGGACGGAGGTTCGCAACATTGTACAAGAGGCAGCAATTAAAACCATCCCAAAGAAAATGTAAGAAAGCAAACTGGCTGTCTGAGGAAGCTTTATAAATAGCTGAGGAAAGAAGGGAAGCAAAAGGCAAGGGAGAAAGAAAAAGATACACCCAATTGAATGCAAAATTCCAGAGAATAGCTAGAAGAGATAAGAATGTCTTCTTAAATGAACAGTGCAAAGAAATAGAAGAAAACAATAGAATAGGGAGGACCAGAGATCTCTTCGAGAAAATTGGAGATATGAAGGGAACGTTTCATGCAAAGATGGGCATGATAAAGGACCAAAATGGTAGGGACTTAACAGAGGCAGAAGAAATTAAGAAGAGGTGGCAAGATTACACAGAAGAACTAGACAAGAATGAGCTTAACGTCCCTGATAACCACGATAGGGTGGACACTGACCTCGAGCCAGACATCCTGGAATGTGAAGTCAAATGTGCCTTAGGAAGTCTGAGCAACAACAAAGCTAATGGAGGCAATGGTATTCCAGCTGAGCTATTCAAAATCCTAAAAGACAATGCAGTAAAAGTGCTACACTCAATATGCCAGCAAATTTGGAAAACTCAACAATTGCCACAGGATTGGAAAAGGTCAGTTCACATTCCCATTCCAAAGGAGGGCAATGCCAAAGAATGTTAAAACTACCACACCATTGCACTCATTTCACATACTAGCAAAGTTATGCTCAAAATCCTACAAGTTAGGCTCCAGTAGCAAGTGGACCGAGAACTACCAGAAGTACAGGCAGGATTTCGAAGAGGGAAGGAACTAGAGATAAAATTGCCAACATACGCTGGATCATGGGGAAAGCTAGGGAGTTCCAGAAAAACATCTACTTCTGCTTCATTGCCTATGCTAAAACCTTTGATTGTGTGGATCACAACAAATTGTGGCAAGTTCTTAAAGAGATAGGAGTACCAGACCATCTTATTTGTCTCTTGAGAAACTCAACATTAAGAAAACGAAGATCATGGCATCCGGTCCTCTCACTTCCTAGCAAATAGATGGGGAAGAAATGGAGGTAACGACAGATTTTATTTTCATGGGCTCCAAGATCACCGCAGATGGGGACTGCAGCCAAGAAATTAAAAGACACTTGCTCCTGCAGAGGAAAGCTATGGCAAACCTAGACAGCACACTATAAAACAGAGACATCACACTGCCAACAAAAGTGCGTATAGTCAAGGCTATGGTTTTCCCAGTTGCAATGTATGGCTGTGAAAGTTTGGACCATAAGGAAGGCTGAGTGCCAAAGGATTGAGGCCTTTGAATTGTGGTGCTAGAGGAGACTCCTGCGAGTCTCTCGGACTGCAAGGCAATCAAACCGGTCAGTCCTAGAGAAGATCAACCCTGACTGCTCTTTAGAAGGCCAGATCCTGAAGATGAAACTCAAATACTTTGGCCACCTAATGAGAAGGAAGGACTCCCTGGAGAAGAGCCTAATGCTGGGAACAACAGATGGCAAAAGAAGAAGGGGACGGCAGAGAATGAGGTGGCTAGATAGATTCACTGAAGCAGTTGGTGTGAGCTTAGGTGGACTCCGGGGGATGGTGGAGGACAGGAAGGCCTGGAGGAATGTTGTCCATGGGGTCGTGATGGGTCGGACATGACTTCGCAACTAACAACAACAAAAGCAGGATTGCAGGTGAACTTTAAGAAAACAAAAATGAGGACTGCAGAAGTCGTACAGAACTTACAAAATTACAGAAATACATGCTTTAAAAAGTGGAAGGCAGAAGAAGAAAAGAAAGATCAAATACAAGGTAAAGGAAGTTATAATCTGAGAGCAGTGGAGGTCTTTCATCTGAAGGATCACCATATGTTAGAGATGCTTTGATGGCACGTAAAAATAATATGCACTAATTCTCACAGTTCATTGGTAGTTTTAAATTTATTCAGTTTCATCTACTGCCTTCTGTCTCCCCACCCCACCCCCCATATGAGAATTCTTAATCTCTTCCATTATCATGACATCTTCTGTAGGGTTCCTGGATGTATTGGAGATCAAAGGCAGTGAATGTTATAAAGTGTCTGCCAATATGTAAATTATATTATGATTAGGCAGAATAAATCATATTTAGTGATTCTAACACTATTTTCACATGGTGTAGTAGTAAAAGCTGCGGGAAAGCCAGAACAAGAATAAATTGACTTTACAAACCAACACACCAATTGTGTTCTAGGGAGGACCTTGTTGTGACTCAGTTATAATCAAGTATGTGCTCCACATTCACCAGAAAAAAGATATAGACCCAACCAAAGGTCAAACAGCTTGTTTGCAAACATGGAAAGGGCCTCAAATTGTGGACCTTCTTCCAAAATTGAGCAGGCACCTCCATTTAGTTTCTTCTGCTAGCTTTTAATGCTTTAACGTTTCAGCTACTTTTATTTTATCTATTTATTTAAATACTACAGATTTTCCTTCTTCTATTTACTTTCTATTATATTTTATTAGTTGTCAAACACCACTGGCAGCAATAAGGCATAGTTTATATAGTAAATTTTTGGGTAAAGAAGTTTGCCAAAGAGCTCAAAAGCAAAGTAACTGCCATGTTAATGACTTCTGTCAGGAAAAATGATATGAGGTATTCCTTAATTTGAACTCAGTAGATTTGTAGATTCACCTCAATCCAGTGAACAAATTTACAAGTGGAAAAGGTTTTCTGTAAATAGATCTGATGCATAAAGGACCAAAAATCTACTTTCTACTTAGTGAGAAATGACATTCACTAGACAAATGCATCTCCATGGATTATTCTGACAGTGCCCCAGTTCCAGAAACTCTTTGATCCATTTCTCCAGCAACTTAGTTTACTTCCACATAAGAACGGTCGCTTAGTAACTGGAGCTGGAGATTCTGCAACTCAGTAAAACTGGCGGTAGTGAGAGAGAAGGGCAAGAGCAAAGGCAGGAATATATTTTTGCATGGGGAGTGACTTACCTTTCTTTAGTGACCACTCCACAAGCCAGATGACATCTGGAGACAGGGCTATATATTCCAAGGACATCAAGCCCCAGTTTTCCTGTGCAGGGACTTTCCTCCTTGCTGCATATCAGTATCAGTAGAGATAGCAATTTGATTCCCTAAGGGAATCATGGAATCCCAAGTAGGAAGGGAAGCAGTATGGTAAAGACATTCTCCACTGTTAGCTCTGATGATTGATCCATATTTAGGAGTAGTGCACGTATTTTTCATGCAAACCTGACACATCTAGGTCAGGTCAGGTCAGAAAATCTACTGCTAGTCAGTGTCAAGAGCAGTGAGCTAGATGAACCAATAGTCTGAGTAACTATGAAGTAACATTCTGTGTTCCCAGGTAACAGCTGGGTTTCCTCTCCCCATTAACCTCCAAGGTGTAAAGCTTAAAGGAAAGGACTAAATGAGGCCATGGGTGTTGGTTTGCTTAACCCCAGAATAATAAAATCACTGGTTGTTCTCATTTGTTTTTCTGACCCTATAGTGGTTATAAATGACTCACACTCAGGATCACTGCTGCTGCTTTTGCCCTCTCATTGATCCTTTGGAGGCAGGCTTGTCACACTTAACAGAACAGAAGAAAAGGGAGGAGGGAGGAGGAAAAAGAAAAGGAGAAGGGAGGAAAGGGCATGGGAAAAATGGGAAAATGTTAGAGAAAGCAGAAAAAGAGACAAAGTCGACCAGGCACTGTAGTTCTCTTAAGTCCAAACATTCCGTTTCCCTTGGCATTTTCAGTGACTTAACAATATTCTAAGAACTGTGACATGTCACAGCTGGGAACACTTTCCTCAACAGACAATTCTACCTAGGCTTAATAAATTTAGCAAGAAATAACTCTGGATGTGTACAGCTGCTACATAAGATTCATAATTTGACAGATTTTGTTGTGATCACACAACAAAATGATCATTTACTATGAAGACTTTAAAAGCAGTTACTTCAGCATGACACTGAAAATGAGGAAGAGAAAAAATGTATGAAAATTTGGAAGCAAAATCTTGGTGAAGAAATATCATATCAATGGGAAGCTTTATGAAGAAAGACATTAAATTCACAGCTAGCCAAGCACTAAGAGAAAATTGGTATAAGATGCTTTCTTGGTGTATATTACTCCAAAAATAGAAAAGAACTACAATGGAAAATGTTGGAAATGTAACAGGGGAGATGGGACTTTCTACCATATGTGGTGGACTTGTGAAACAAAAGATTCTGGAAGATGATACATGCAGAAATACATTTAACAGAGCAGAAGAAAAGGGAGGACAACCTTAACCTTTTACAGCTAAATTTCCTATGCGTCCTAAGAATATGCTCTTGAACATAACACCAGAGACTTTTTCAAAGAATATGTCAGAATTATTGAACTACATGACAACTGCTACAACAACTATAATTGCTTCTAAATGGAAAACACCAGAATGCCCAACAACTGAAAACTGGAAAAATACGTATGCAGTGATGGCAAAATTAACTAATTATGTAAGCAGAAGATCAACTGAAGAATTTAATGACAAATGGAAATTCTATTATACCTGGTATAATTAATATGATGTAAAAGGAAGTTCTTGAAAAAGTTGATTTGTAATTGTTTTGAAGCTATTGGAAAATTCATTGGTATACAGAACATTAATTCCCCTTTTACTGAGCTTCCATAGAGTATTGAATGATAGACAGATATTTTTGATCTCTTTGAAATTTGTAGGCTTGAATGTATTGGTTATACTTGTTCAAAATTCCTTGGTAATTTTATTTATATTTATCCTTTTTCTGTATTCCATTTTTGTTAAGAAAACAATAACCTTTTTAAAAGATTCATAATTTGACCTAGGGGGTTATAGTAACTAAAAACAGTGACAAAAAGACCATAAAAGTACTAGGACAGCATGTGTGGCAAGTGCATCAGAGAAAAGCGCACCAGTGAGGCTACAAGACAAAGTAACTTGCTCAAGAACCAAGACAAGGCTGAGGTAGCATCACAGCTGCAAAATTCAAACCTATCCACCAGTTCTTCCCCCACCTCCGTCTCTTTCCCAAAACACACATTCCAGTCACCCCACTCACTCATTTCTCTTTTGTTCAGAATTACCGTACAATCTCGCTTTCAGTTTCCCTCTCTCCCTCTCATTTACATACAACCTCCTGAGATAACTATAGTGGAGAGATTTTGAGGCAACTTCCACTTCCTAAAAGGGGAACCTATGCAAGTAGGACAAGCCCGTCTTCTGACTTATTTACACGTGTTCTCCGAGTTTAGTCTTTGGAAGTGCAAAAATCTGTCCGTGCGGGGAGCGGGAGCTCCCTAAGAGGCATCTCTTCATACAAAACATTTGATTTGACCCAGTTTCCTTCAAATTCGATCAGGGTGTACCATGCACGCCCGTGCGCATGCCCTTCTCTCTGTGTGAGCGTGCACTCCAGAAACGAAAGCGGGAAAACTTCTCCCGCCCTCGTCCCAGGAGACTGAGAGCAGAACTGCTCGCGCGTCTGTCAAGAACTGAAGCGTCCGCCTCACAGAGAACGATGTTGCAGTACCGTTACGAAAAAGTCCCGCAAATGTACGAAGCACCATCGGAAGCGGGGCGGGGTCAGTGGCGACGACGGAAATGAACGCATGTGAACCCCCATTCACCCCGCAGACGAGGAAAAAAAAGGGGGGTAACACTGGATTTTTGTAGTTTGGTCACGTTGAACTTAGCGGAAGGAGCGCAAAACAAGTAGCAATGCAATCACTCGCCTTTCCTTTTTCTCTGCCCGCCTTTCTCTCACAGCCCAACGGGTAACGTTTCCGAGTTGCTGAAAGAACTTCCCAAGTTCCGGTTAGAAAGGAGGGGAAGGAGAGCGCGTGTGGTGCGCCAATACGAGAATGAAACGCAGAGATAAGAAAATTAGAGTGATACATCACATTTTTGCGGATGAATTACTATGTTCAAATTGGAGAGATCATCTTTAACTCTCTAGATGTGGAACTGAAATCACAGGAGATATCACTAGAGAAATCCATGTTTTTAATATGGCTGTGTTTGCGTTCCAACCTGTCCACTCAAACCAAAACGTAGGATAAAGAGAACTTTTAGTTTGGTTTTGCATAGAAAACTAGGATTTAAATATGGAAACAATAGCCCGTCTAATCCAGTCCATTCTCCCCATGGACGTTGTAACGTGGTGTGCATGCTTGATTGAGGGAGTCTCTTACAACTTTGAAATGTAGCTCCTTTCTAGCCGGATTTCTCCATTGATTTCTGTGGAGAAGGCTTGGTGGAAACTTGTGTCTATGTGTCATTTAATACTTTTTATATCTCTGTGGTGTACAGGCTGGCGAAGAGATACGGGCAGAGACAGTGGTGGCTGAGTTCACTATAAAGACAAGCCATGGCAGGAAATGTCTTGTTATGCGTGAATTCAGCAAGCATAGTGAAGCATTGCACATTTGGTTACCTTGAATCCCCATGGACAATCAAGAGTTTGTTCTAAGGTTTCAGCATTGCTTGTCATTATGTGTGAATTCAGTTATAATGTTTTTCTGTAGATTCCCCATTTCTCCCAGCAAGAGTGGCTATGGCAACAGTAGATGCTCCAGGTGCCATCTTTTTCTGTCTGTTCCGCTTAGCAACTGCTGAGGCAGCTGCAGCCATGCTCTGATTGGCTGCCTTGCCCTACCTTTTCCTTTCACATGCTGCCTTTGCAATGCCTAGTTGCAGCTGTGGAACATTGGTGAGAGTGGGGATTGCACCACACCATCTCTGGTAGCAGTGACCATGGGGGCAGCCAAGCTTGGCATTCTGGTCTGGTTGCTGCTCTTTGTTGGGGCAGCACTTTGAAATGGTTGTGTGTTTGTTCTACTTAGGAAGCCAGCACTGTCCTCTTGTCATGGCAACTTTGCCCAAGAGGAGCATGCTGGTTGTGCATGTGCATACCCATCTAGGCATCAGCCTGAGAAGGCTGGGTCTCCTGTTCTCTCTGTTGCCCTCTCTGCTTATCTTTTTATGCCTCTGGTGTTTCTGAGGGCTGTCAACAAGCCACTGTCACCCTGCCACAGCTGCACAGCAAATGCATTCCTTGCAACCAGCCCAAAAACTTTCCTAGGTAAATGTCCACATGCACTTCCACAAAAATTCATTCCATCAGGGCATGCTCCCTCTATCTAGGGCACTACATACCCATGTGGAGGCCCTCTGTGTGCCTAGCAGCAGAGGGGAGGCAGCTCCTGCAGCCCCCAAGGACTTGTTCTGTGGCCCTCTTGCCATTTGGAGTGCCCCCACACCCCCAGTGTGGATCCAAGCGATGGCACAGGCATGACTGTGGTGAGCTCTCCTGAATTCTCCCTCTTCCTGAAGTCCAGGTGGTGGTTTTGTGAGAGCTTGTGAAGGAGCTTGATTAGCTTAACAAACGCCATTTGCTTTTTGTAAAACTGCTTGCTTTAGAGAGGAAAAAGGGAAGGCAAAAGAATGGTGATAAAGACAAAGAGGTAGTGTGAAGAAGAAGACCCCCTACACAAGGTCGGGCATGCAGTGATCATGCTCCCCCTGTGAAGGGATTGGACGTAGATAAGGAGCTGCAGGCCAGGCATGCAGTGGACATGCAGACCCCGCAAGGGGATTGGGTAAAGGATCAGGCAGACCCTGAGAGGGGATTGGGTGAGGGAACAATGGGGGCAAGATTAAGTGGAAAAAGAGAGGAAAAGGAGGAATGTGTGTGTGTGTTGCTGCCTGCCTGCCTGCCTGCGTGTAGGGAGCGGACACCCGATTGCTTTGCTCAGCTGAATAAAGGAAACTGAACGAATCTCCACCTGACTGAACCTCATTGGCACTTGGTTTAGTGGGTCTGTAAGTCACCTGGCTAGCAGGGACGACAACACTTGCCCCAGCATGACCTTGCTGATGAGCTGGAATGGCATGGGGCATGCTGGGAAGAATTTGTCAGCTAGTCCAAGAGGCTCAGCATGCCAAGTCCAAGAAGGGAGGAGGGGCTGGGGGGGTCACATGGGAGGTTTTCTAGTGGGGAGAAACAGGGAAGGAGCTTCCTGCAATCTCTGCAGAGAAAAGCCTATTTCTGAGACTTCATATTGGTTTTCTCCTTCATTTAATAGTTAATAAAATATATTAATTGTGTATATTAAATAAATATGTTGCAAACACTTTAATTTACAGTATGGAAATGTAATTCATTGCGTGCGCCTGAGTTCTGTGTTGAAGTCCTCATGCAGCCTTCAGGGTACAAAATTTTGGACTGCCCTGCAGTTGCTTCATGGAGCAGCAGAAAAACAAAAACAAGAATAAAAAAAGGCAGCTGGCTGAGGCCTGGTAAGGAGATTGTGGGCCAATGAGGGAGAGGCAGGAAGGTGTGGAGCACCTTGGGGTTGAGTCTGAGCTGTGGGGGCTGATGGGATACATGCCACCATTTGGAAGGAACATGGTGGCACATAGAAACTACTCAGTAGTAGTTATCTCATGAATATGTGAACACAGGACACAAGGCAAGAAAGATAGCTTTGTGTCATTGCTTAGTGTTATGTTGAACAGCCAGTGGGTAAAGAAGTGCGTGAACAGGGAGGGAAAATGTAGGAGCCATCCTCACCAAACCTTGAAATAAGATTTGCATCCGCCTCCTACCATCCTTGCTTGAGAGCTTGTAGGTTTTATGTTTATTGCTGTCATCACTATAAGTCTGTGCCTCATGGGTATGTGTGCCTTTAAGGACAGCTAAAGCAACACTACCCATTGACTGGAGAGAAATGGATATTATTTCAATACTTGAGTAAAGTTTTTTTTTATTTAAACAAGTTTTTGGTTAATTTAATGCTTTATGTTTTCTACCGACTTAGGGATTACTTGTTTTAATTTAATTTTGGTTAATTTTTTAACTGTATTATGGTGTGTGTGGCTATATTTTATTATTAGATGTTATCTATTTTATTGTGTAATCTATTTTATCTAATTATTAATTGTTTTATTGTATCCTATGCATTTTTATACTGTTTTAACATTTTTAAGCCTCCTGGAGAAACTTCAGGTTACGGGGCAGTCTACAAATAGAAATAAATAAATACAATTGGAGAAAAAGTTGCACATGGGACATCAGTTATCTGGATGATAAAAAAACTGGAATGCTCCATTATCAATCAAAGTGGTGTCGCAGCAGTGGGATATACTAAAGATATTTAATTTATTACTGTATTTACATAACTGTCCCATGAGAGAATATGCCTGGGCAGTTTCTAAGACACAATTTAAAACATAAATTTAAACTGAGAGACCCAGGCTATTTAAAAGTCATTTTAAAAAGCCCAAGTGACTAAGAAGTTCTTCAGGATCTCTGAAGCAGAGCTTAAGGTCAGGATTGGTACATATGAAGGAAAGCAGATGTTCAGATAACTGAGATCAAGCCATTTAAAAACCAGTGCTTTAAACTGGGCCTAAAAATGTTTGGGAACCACTGCAGCTAACAAGACACAAGCATAATTGATTGCACCCCCCCCCCCCCGCTGCACCGAGTCCTTTATTGGTGTGGTTTATAAATTTGAAAAATAAATAAATAAACAAATTGGAAAAAAACCACTGTATTCTGATTCAATTTATCTGCAATAATGCAGATGAAGGTTTTCTAGTGATCCTAGTTAGAAGACAACTGTACAGCTATTCCAGCAATTCCTCCTTATAGATGTTCCTTTTGTTTTTTAACAACAGCACAAGTAGTGTGCAAACACAGAAGGGTTACAAGTTGAAGATTATGTAGAATTCTGTGAATAAAGGTAAAGACGATGGCATAACAAAAGTCTCATTTGAAAGCACTCCTGAACCAGCTCCAGTATCTGAAGAGTGCCTTAACTTAGCTTGGTCATATACAAAACATTGCAATAATCTAAACAGAAGGTAAATATGTCCAAAGTATTTCTGGGTAAGGTTGCAGCTAAGCTGAATCCAGGTAAAGCTGCAACATTTGCTGAATCCCTAAGTAATTTCTGACAGATCTTTTGATGGAGTGCAATCCTATCTAGAAGAGACCGGACACTGCATGTGGAGGCACCATCAACTAGCCCTGTAGCATCAGTGGCCCTTCTTTGTTAGGTAAGGTAGTCACATTTCTAAGTGGGACATTTTGTAGCAGAGAAGAGGCTTGTAGTGCCACCCATTCTGTGCCACTTTGCCTCAAAGGATAACTTCTCCTTGAGGGTCCCCCCCCCCTTTATTTTGGTTCCTGGCCTTTTGAACCTCTTGATCTATTCTTTCCTTTTGGATAATCAAGGGAATTTTTTAATAGGTTGCTATTTAAAGTGCTAGCTAAGTGATTGGAAACTAATTATGGAAAGCAATTGGAATTTTTCTTTGCTGGTTGCTAAGTTGATTTTTCTACACAAACTCTGAAAAGGCTGATGCTGAGTTGAAAAAATACTGAAATATTGAGTTGAAAAAATATTAAAAAATAAAATGTTAGACCAGAGTTACAGTCTAGGTGGTCAGCCAGCCAACTAACTGTATCATTCAAATTAATGTTACTATTTCTTTAGGTTGTACACAAGAAAATAAAGACAAAATTGCCACTATGACTTTGAGTATGGTGAATGCTTTAAAAGGGTAAGGGGTAACTTACGGTAAGTATTTATTTTTAGATTACTTTGAGTTATCTCTTCATTTCATTTTTTAGCAATAAGCACCCATCTTGCTATGTTTATAATATCTGCAGAATAAATAAAATCATCTCACTGTAGGCAAACAAACATGTTTCCTACTGCTGGCTGGTTGGAGAACACAACTGAAAATGAAAAGCCAAGTCTACATGGTGGAGTCTAAGGCTCAGTTCACACAGCATGACAAACAACCTTGTGCTGCTTCCACAGTGTGCACGTTGCTGCCTGAATTTACCAGTCAGACAATTATGTGGATACCCAAACTGTGGTTTGCCTGCTCGGTCCTCCCAGCCTTACCATGTATCCCAGCAGCCCCTGTAAGTGGAAGCCCTGTCCTGGTTTATCTTGCCTATGGAACACAGCATAGACTTCAGAAAACTAATCCTATCATGCAGAAACTCCAGGACTGGGTCCAAAGGACACAACAAAATCACAATGGTAAGATATCACCATGATTCCTCATGTCATACAAACTGACCCTAGCCAAAAGAACACATTACCGTACAAGCTGTTTTTTTTTCCAGGAATATTGACAATTCTGATCGTGATCATGCAAAACTGACCCTTACTCAAGGAAGGTATTGAATAAGCAGACTTTACAGGCTTTTCCAGATGAGACTTTTGTTGTTCACTTGAGATGAGACTTTTGTTGTGCACCTTATTCACTGATTTTTTTCAGAGTTTCATTTTTAAACGGCACGTGTTCTTAAAACATTTTGTCATTCTTTAAATAGAGGTAGTCATTGAGTGCCATGTCACAAATGAAAAATATAGTTAAAAAGAAACCCTAGTGGAGGGATTAAAGCAGAGCTTTGGGTGGGGAGGGCAATATATCTATTTCCCATCCTGGCAAGTGAGCTACCCCAACCAACAGTAGGTTCATCTTGTTTTGAACTGAGTCATGTTTGGCTTCATATGTTACCGTACTGCACTTAAACAGGTGGTTACAGACCTCACAAGAAGCATTCCTGCCACTGGAAGTGGTGATAGTCCCCAGTTCTGGTGGATTTAAAGGGAATGAACAGATTTATGGAGAAGGGGGCTACCAGTGGCCATTAGCCACCAGGGGTGGCTGCCTGCCTGCCTGCCTGCGTATACCAGTTGCTGAGGAGCTTGGGCAGGAGGAGCTATTGTAGCCATCCAGCTCGAGTGATTGTGTGGGCAGCTGGTTTACCACCATGTGCACAGAGTGCTGTACTGAATGGACCTTTGGTCTGATCCACCATGGCCTTTCTAGTGTACTTACATGCATGTGATTTTTTAAAAGAAGATTATGCCATTCCAAAATCATTATTTTAAAATGTGTTCTAGATGGATTCTGACTTAAAAAGAATTAGTAAAATATTGTAAATTATCCAGTTTCTAAATACTGTTTTTAAATAACTCAGACACATTCCACTGTTAGTTTATAAAAGAGCTGATCTGCCCTGGTCAGTTCTGGCTTTTACACCATAATCTTCATAGTTCTTCAGTTTTGTTTTTTTTTTCAATCTCACCATCTGAATTTTAACTGAATAATCAAATGAATCATGTTTTGTCTTTCATGCCTGTATAACCATTGTACCAGGTTTCAGGATCAAACAAGCCACTGTTTGATCATGTTTGGTTACTGTTTGAACAAACTCAGGAACAGGGTTATTTGAGGGGTGTTGTGCCCTCTCTAATTTCTTTTAAACATCTCTGTCATGTCTTCCATTACACACGTTTTTTTCTCAGCTGAGTAGTCCCTGATATTCAGTGACTGATATGAGGGAACAGGCACAGATGCTAAATGACTATTTTGCCTCTGTGCTCTCCCCAAAGCAGGACGGGGGATATCCGCATAGGAGATTAGATGAGGTTGGGGACTTAGGGGCACAGATTAGAGTCACCCCCCCTTGAAGTCGAGGGGCTCCTCAGGGCATTGGACATTACAAAGGCACCAGGCCCTGTCGGGTTACACCCGAGAGTACTTAGAGAGTTGGCAGGGGTTCTCTCACGTCCGCTGGCCTCCATTTTTGAGACCTCGTGGAGAACAGATGAAGTTCCAGAGGACTGGAGGGTGGCATCAGTGGTCCCAATTTTCAAAAAGGGTAGTAGAGAGGACATGGGGAATTATAGACCTGTTAGCCTTACATCCATTGTAGGAAAAACACTGGAAAGGCTCATAATAGAGAGAGATCTAGTGATGCTAGATAGGGAAGGGATGCTGACAGCCACACAACACGGCTTCCGCAAAAACTGGTCCTGCCAGACAAACCTTGTGGAATTCTATGACAAGGTTTTGTGATGGCTAGATGGAGGGGATGCAGTGGATGTGGTATACGTGGATTTCAGCAAGGCCTTTGACAAAGTGCCCCATGATATCCTGGTGGAGAAACTGAGGAGTTTTGGGATACACCAAAGCACTGTCCGGTGGATTAGGGCATGGTTGACTGACCGAAAGCAGAAGGTAACCATTAACGGGGAATCATCGGGATGGTGGCCAGTGACAAGCGGGGTCCCCCAGGGCTCTGTCCTGGGGCCGATCCTGTTTAATCTTTTCATTAACGACATGGAAGAAGGGGTGAACAGTCTGCTGATCAAATTCGCAGATGACACTAAAACTGGAGCAGTGGCCACAACTGAGGAGCAGGTGCTCCAGATCCAAAAGGATCTGGACAGACTATGGAAGTGGGCAGGAGACAACAGGATGGCGTTCAATGTGGATAAGTGCAAGGTCTTGCACTTGGGGCATAGGAATGGGTGTCATAAGTACAGGATAGGTGACAAGTGGCTGGAGAGCAGCACTTGTGAAAGGGATCTCGGGGTACTGGTTGACTGCAGGCTAAACATGAGTCAGCAGTGTGATGCGGTGGTCAAGAGGGCGAACACCACCCTTGGTTGCATAGCCAGAAGTCTGGCTTCTAGATCAAGAGAGGTATTACTACCACTCTACACGACTCTGGTGCACCCGCAGCTGGAGTATTGTGCTCAGTTTTGGGCCCCTCATTACAGAAAGGATATAGTCAGGTTAGAGTCAGTGCAGCGTAGGGCCACAAGGTTGGTGGCCGGTTTGCAGGGGATGCCATATGAGGGGAGACTGAGGGAACTGGGTCTCTTCAGCCTGGAGAAGAGGAGACTCAGAGGGGATATGTTGGTGACATACAGGTATGTGAGGGGGTGTCACAAGGAGATGGGTAGAGACCTGTTCTCCCCTGCAGAGGAAGGCAGAACGCGCTGCAACGGAGCAAAGCTCAGGGAGCCAAGGTTCCATTTGGATGCCAGGAAGCACTTCCTGACAGTCAGGACCCCGAGGGTGTGGAATGGGCTTCCCCGGGAGGTGGTTGAGGCCCCATCGGTGCGGGTGTTCAAGGATAGGCTGGACATCCACATGGTGGGCATGTCGTGAGTGGAGCCGGCTGGTGCCGGAGGTCAGACTAGATGGCCCGGGAGACCCCTTCTGACTCGCTCTGTTTTCTATGTTTCTATGTCCCAGTTGTTGCTGCTCCTCACGGAGGAGTTTGCTCCAGCCCCCTGGTCATTTTTGTTGCCCTTCTCTTTACTTTTTCCAACTTCATAATGGTTTTTTCAGGTAAGGTGACCAGAACTGAACACAATATTCCAAGTGTGGTCACCCCAAAGATTTGTATGAAGAAAGTAATATTTTGGCAGTTCTATTATCCTAATTATGCACTCACAGAATAAAATGTGGTCCTCTTATGGATCACTAAAGTGTAAGTTGGTCACTTTAGGGATGTCTGGCACTTACCGCTGGGCAGGAGAGACAAAGATTTTGTTGTTGTTGTTGCTTTTGGGGAGTATCTTTTATTTAATTGGATTTAACCCAGCTCATCATTGGTCAAACAACTGCAACTACAGTATAAGCTGTGGCTTATCAGAGTGCTTATAAGCTTTTGAAAGTTTTAAGCAACATGGTAACTCCCTGTGTCTTTTAAGTCATCTTTGGTTAGTGTGTCAAATGAACCCAATTATGATTCATTTCTAAGTAAACATCTTTAAGACTATGCTGTAATTCAGGAAGCTCCCAAGTCAGATCTTGCTTCTGTGACCTTAGATAAGCCAATCTCAACCTCAGACCCACAGTAGCATTATTGAAATTCTAACCTACCATGCTGGAATGATTACCTGGACTTGAGTTTAATTTTAATTACAGGAACTGAATTAAATTAATTACAGGAATTTGGAAGTAGCCTGAAATTCAGTATCCTTTTTTTTAAGTAGCAGCTTTTTAGCTTGCTTGGTTCTTTTATTTGCTGGTTTCTGAGTTGGCCATAGAAAGCATTTGAATTTCTCTTTCTTTGCCTATTTGTTTTCAGTCTTTAACACTCTTATATATTTTTAGTACTATACATGTATACTCAGAATTCACTGGGATTATTTCCAAGTATCTGGGCATAGGTTTTTAGCCTAGAAATCCTGTTTGGAAAAAATTAACTTCCAGAAGTATAAAAGCTTGACATCTTTTTTTTAAGTACATTGAAAATACTAGGAGTCCAAAAAGAATCTTCAGCACCTGGTTGGTTTACATTGCTTTTTGATATGCTGTATATTTTCCATTTCTCCTAATCCAGCCTTCCATGCTGACTGGGAATGATAGGAGTTATAGTTCAACTGATGGACATCTAGAGGACATCAGTTCTAGAGGATGTTCTAGAGGACATCAGTTTTAGAAAGGCTATCTTAAATTGTTTTTTACAACAGTGCCATCTTTCTAAATTAGTATACATGTTTGCAACTTCTCAAAATTCTTGATCATTCCAATGTAATGTGCACATAGAAAGCAAAGTCTTTTTGGAGTCTATGTCTAGAATTGTTGCAATCCTGTCAGCCTGAAAAGGCATTTTCAGCGGCGGCACCATGATTGGGAATGCCTTCCCCAGAGATGCTAGTCTGATGCCTGTGTTGTCATTTTTTCAATTCCAGGTGAAGACCATTCCATTCTTGCAGGCTTCTTGTCCTTTCATTTCGTTGAGTGAGATGGATGGATGGATGGATGGATGGATGGATAATTCACAGCTTTCTTGTTCAGTTGGGGTGGGGGCTGCCTACTAAAAGCTGGCTGTTTTTACAGGATGCCTGGGAAATGTTTCGTAAAAAGAGAATGAAACATATTTATAAGCTGAACTTCTTCACTTGTGATCTATTGCTTATGTATTATCACCATAGCAACCAGAAGACTGGCAGAGGGGCCATTCCTTTTATGGCCCATTTCTGGATTCAGTATGGCCAGAACTTGAGCCTGCAGACTCCCCAGTTACTTAGCAACCTGTTCTTTATGCTGCAGTTGCTAGGAAACACTGTCCATTGCAAAATGTGATGGCTCCCCACACACACTTTAAGTGACTCCTGATATCATGATCATATGTTCCATTCTGCTTACTGTTTTGTCTTTCCTCTCTCTTCCAGTAATTAGTATGAGCTAGAGTAGCAGTGTCTCCTTTATTACTGCTGTAGTTGCCTTCCTCTGTTCCTGACCATGATTTTTGATTGCTTTTAGGAAAGAAAATGAAGACAATAGGATTTTAAAAAAGTTATCTTCAAGCTGATGCTTGTTAATAATCATATGGGTGTCACTTAAACTGTATAAAATGGCTATGGCTCTCTAGTTATACTATTATAGAATATTGCATATTTAAGAGTGATTTTCATTTTCTGCTGTCCAATATATTACACATATTAAGGGTGCATGCCTATTTTCAATATGTTGGCTGGAATAACGGGTGCACTTAGGCTGTGACAAATTGTCTTAGATATGCTTTTGTCAGTAGCAGTACAAAACATCAACACAACTCCACAACAACATCTTGGAACTGCCAATGCAAACCTACTGAACTAAGGATGCAACCCTACAATGGGGCAGAGATGATGCACAATGCGGGTAGAGCAATGGAGGATTAGAAGCAGATCTTAAATTCTCCCAGATTCTGATCAGCCTTCTATTGTGCGTTAGAAAGCACCCATTTAACACAGTGTAGGAGAAACAACTTTGACCATCTAGCTAAAACAGACTTTTATTACAGCAGAGCATACAATGTAGTTATCTCTGTAATTAATCACAGCGTATCACTAGCACCAATATATAGCCCCGACAAAGAGGCTACAGTTCAGATGTTATAGAAAGAGGTATACATTCATAGGTGACTAGCCCAGAGATGGGCAATTTGTGCCCCCAAGATGTTTTTCATTTGCAATGTCCACTGTCCCCTAGACTTTGCTGCTTAGGACTGATAGTAGTTGCAGTTCATCAACATCTGGAAGACCTCAAGTTGTGACAAGTTGTCATGTTTTGTACATGAGGGGAACTTGGAGGTGGGAACTATGGAGAAGGGACACTTTATGCAAACATGCTGTTCTTGTGATATATGTACAGAATGCACATGGTTAACATTTGTCCTTGGTACCCAACAGGTATGCTGGATTCCAGGTACCAACATCTGTCCTCAGTCGACTCTTACAACAGCACTGCAGAAGAGCCCTACCATGAGATACGATGAAGCCCCTGCCCCAGGCACCAGCACAGGGGTGGCCCTGCTCTCTAGGAGGGCCTGCTGCCACTGCCTCCAGTGGGTGCTGTGATAAACTCTCTCCCTCTGTGGTGTTTGCCACAGCAGGAGACTAGGACCTGTGGACCTCTCTGAAGCAGCCCCTGATGTGGCAAATGCTAGCAGGTGATTTGGCGAGCCCCTCTATATCCCTATCTCATGCTTTGGCAAATGCCACAGTGACAGAGTTGTGAGAAGAGGCTCCCAAGGGCAGGCACTTGCCCTTTGATTTGGTAAGGGGAAAGAGGGGAGGATATGACAGCAGGTAACAGTGAGGGAGTGTGCTGCAGTGGCACAGCATGTGCTTTCTTACCTCAGACAGTGACAGCTTTTGCACTGGGGCTGCAAATCACATCCAGGTAAGCAAGTGTGCAGGAATGAATCTGTCATGAAAGATGGAGTTACATTCCTCTTGGAGACTTGGGTTTATAGTTTGGATATACAGCAGGAGCTGTGTTCATTGGCTGAGCCACTACGTTTCCACTTCACCGCAGTAGTCTTCAGTCCAAAAGAGAAGCCGTAAAGTGAAAACAAGAAGTGAAGTGCTTCCTTTCAGTGAAAATTCTTAATTTCACAGGGAAAGAAAAAAAAGTACACTGATGTTGCTAGGACAGTACTGTCTTATATTAATGAGATGGGATTTGCAGTGTGCACGTTGGTATACTCTTGGTGAACAATTTTGCCTTCCCAACAGCTGGCAACAAGCATGTCCCACAAAGAATGTAAGTGCACACTGCACTCAAGGGATGGCCATGAGGCCCCCACTAGTAGAGGACACTCACAACACACCCAGTGGTAAGGCTGCCATAGATACCTGTCAGACTCCTGTGCTGTGGATGCGGTTAATTTTCAGAATCACAGCTACCCATGTTTACTTATTTATTCAGTCTATATGCTACTACCATAGCCCTGTGTGGCTTATAAGAATTAAAACAACTACATTCTAAAAACAATATTAAAAACATTAACAAAATGTCAATAATGCAAAAACATAGCCCAACAAATTCCTAATCACTACCTACCCACTACACGGTGGGAAGGGATGTGTGACTTGCCCTGGGTTTCCAAGCTTACATGAGGCAGACTCTTGCCTCCCAGCAGGTTCCCTGCCCCACTCCTGCTGTCAGTATCTGGGCTGCTCTGGGGCTTCACTTGATGGTCAGAACCAGAAGCCCACCCCAGTATTTGCAGGATCAGTCCCAGGCCCTGCTGGAACACACACCCTCCTAATGACACCACCTGGGAACTCTGAGGGAAGAGCTATGTAAGGGCAGGCTCTTCCCTCCACTAGTGGCCTCAGGTTTTCTTGTTTGGTGGACTGGCTGTAGCATGTCTTGTCAAATTGCTTTGGCAGCACAGGCTTTCTTGTTCATGCCTTGCCAAATATACTGACTTGCTGTGTCACCTCAGCAATGCAGGGCCACCTGCTAGCTGTGGTTTAGCTCCTGCATCTGGCCTGACCCTTGCTATGTATCCTGGCTAGCTATTTTGCCTTAAGGTACCTGCACCTCTGTTTGTCTTCCTGGTTCTCTACCCTTGCTTTGTTCATGACCCTGTCCTTGTCCTGCCCTGATAGGTATTTCTGCTTCCTAAGCATGGCCTGTTCTCTGACTATGACGGGGACTTTCTCACTGGATGTTGCACTCTGCATTGCCTTGGTTTCTGCTGCCCCTGTCCTGGTGCCTCTCTCTTGTCTCCTGCTGCCTGCATCCCAAACCCTGACACCTGCTAGAGCTAGGAGGGTGGGATGTGGAAGCAGATTTCAGCTGCCAAAAGTGCCTCCTCTTGGCAGCTGTCATCCCTACTCTCCTTACTGTTCCTGTAGGTGTCCTCAGCATCATCAATCAGCACAGCAGGGAACTTTACGCCCAGGGTGGCTATACAGGAGATTTCCACATACACCCTTTTGATTTTTCTACATTTTACTTGGCATTGTTGTCACAAGATACAACAAGATATGTAAGATAGCGGATGTGCAAAATGTTTTCGTCATGGCATAAAAGTTTAGTAAATGAAAACAAACCGGCACTTCTTGGTTGCCTAAGTCAATACTTGGTAGAAGCACCTGTGGCAGCAATTATGGGTGCAAGTCTTCTTTGGTAAATATCTGGGACTTCTGGATCCCTTTCTTCTGGCAAAATTCCTCCAGCTCAGTCAGGTTGGATGGGCAAACAGCAACTTCCAAGTCTTGCCATAGATTCGCAATCAGATTGAGCTCTGGACTTTGCCTGGACCACCCTAAGATGTTAAGGTTCTTGTTTCTGAACCACTTCCGTATTACTTTGGCTGTGTGTTTAGGGTCATTGTCCTGCTGGAAAGTGAGCCTCCTTCCCATCCCTTGCAGGTTGAAACAGGTTTTCCTGGCTCTATTCATCTTGCCCTTAATTCTAAGCAGTTTTCTGGTCCCTGCCAAGGAAACACATCCGTACAACATGATGCTGCCACCACTATGCTTCACCATGTGGATGGTGTTCTCCAGGTAGCAAACACTGTAGACTTTGTACCATGCATAACATTTTGTGGCAAGGCTAAAACGTTCAGTGTTGGTTTTATTAGACCAGAGGTTTTTTTCATATGTATTCTGTGTTACAACATGCAAGCTCCAAACAGGCTTTTGATATGACTTTCATCTCAGCACCCTTCCATAAAGCCCAACGTTGTTGAGCATCTGGGAGATTGTTGCCTCATGAATGGTTTCTCCCATCCTCAGAAGCTGATTTCTTCATCTCCTTCAGAGTTACCATTGATCTTGTGGCTGCTTTTTGGACTCAGACACTGAATTTTAGTGAATGTTCTTTTCTAGACAGAACTGCAGTTGAGCCATATTCTTTCCTGTTTGTAATAAGGGTTTAACAGTGTCTGTAGTTTTGGATGTTTTTTTTTTAATTAAAAAATCATCATCTTTGATGGGTGTGCCTGCACAACCTAATCCAGAAATTACTTTGATAGCTCCTTGCACTTCATAATATTGGTTGTATAGCTATGCCCTCCAACAAACACTGATGCTTTTCAAAAATTGGTGTATTTAATCTGAAATAATGTGGCATGGAAATTGGACACAGATGAACTGCAGTCTACCACTTACAGTGTTCTTGTGGCAGCAGGTTGCACCAAACTTATTTAGGGATGTCACAGCAAAGAGGATGTATACAGCCAAAAGGTTCCCGTTTGTTTTTGTTTACTTAACATTTATGCCACAATAACAATATTTTGCACCTTCACGTTGTGTATCTTGTGTACAATGGATGGTAATAATACCAACTACATCCATTTTAGTTACAGGCTATAACACAAGAAATGGTGGAAAAGTCAAAGGGAGAAAGTGAATAACTTCTGCAAGGTACTATATATTGGTTCTGGGCTTAAAGTTTCATCCAAATTCACCCACTGACTGCATTTGCATTACACAGTAAAGCACTCTGGTTTATAATGACAGCGGCTTTTTGTGTCATCTGAACAAGCACCTTTCCTCATGAGTGGCATATGTGTGCATGCAGACATTTGGCTATGTCAAATTGCAACTTTTTAGCTCACTGAGAACTATTTTTTCAGATTTTCTTCTTTAAATGTGGAGTTGGGTAGAAAGCACCCTTTGCAACAGAATCCTTGGGGATTTGGATGTGTGTGTGCCCATGTCCCTGGCTGTTCTTACTTTCCTAAGTGTGATAATTCAGAGGTACAAGGTATCCCCCTAATAAAAGTAAAAAAAACCTGCAAAAAAAAGTGTTGGGGAGGAACACCACTTCAATTCCATCCTGTTAAGCAGAAATCATGCAATCCTTGGGAGTGCTGAGAGAAAGAGACAAGGAAACCAGGGGATCACCCTGCAAAAAGGGAAAAACAACCACTTTCAACAAGCTTCAGTCTCTTGGGGCTTTGCAAGGAGGCAACCTGTCATATTTTGACAATTTTACTTTTCCTTCCTTCCTTCCTTCCTTCCTTCCTTCCTTCCTTCCTTCCTTCCTTCCTTTTTTTGGCAAAGAGTGTAGGAATTCTTTCATTTTAAATAAACTAGTGGGCAACCATGGGTAGCCCCACCTAAGATACCTCTGGGCATCAGTGCAGGGTGGCACCTCCTGTATGACCAAAACAGGATTAAGAAAACCACCCTTAACACTGGCTTTCATGGTCTAAATAGAACATTAAAGTCAAGCTGGGGCCAGTGCGGAATGGTCCATTGGAGCTCGGGAATTTTAACCACATTCAGGTGTAAAATTCCCAAGGGGTCTAATGTGTTGTGCAAACCCTCCAACTATCTTATGCAAGTTTCAGAAGCAAGACTCTCAAAAATGATTCCTGGAAAACTTAACAATGCTGTTCAGTAAAAGCTTCAGTTAGATCACAGATGAAGTTGATTTGTTGCCAAGGGTTTGCTGGCAGGAAATTTCTTCTCCCTCTAGTTCAAATATTCTCAGAAGAGAATGCTGGGCGTGAGGAAGACTCGAACTGGGGAGGGGAGGTGTTAACTGGGAGAGGGGACCCCTACGTGGGCCAAGTCATGTGCCTGCTGCACCTGCCCCTCCCCAACAGACTGTGCCCAGGGGCTGGCAGGTACTCTGGATACTGCTGCTGGGATGAATGAGGAAACAAGACCAGCCAGCATGATCCATTGTGTCACAGCTACTTTGCACATGGGCAGAGCTGGAGGGCAATTGGGGATGTTTCCCAGGATCCTGCAAAGCAAATCCCTCACACCCACCTCAGCTGCTGTGTACAGCATTGGCACCTGCCTCGTCACTCACTAGAGCCCCACGTGCATTAGTTCTAGTGGAGGGCAATGGCAGGGCCCATAAATCCCCTGCGTAATATTGCAGAGGTGAACAGCCATCACAGGCAGGCAAACAGCTACTATGGTCAGGTCACGCAACAGCAGCCCCAGCATCACTGGCCGCTGGGGTGCCTTCTACTGGGTGTGCAAGGGAAGACCCCTGCCCCATCTAGCAGAAAGCCACATCTAGGCCCAATCTATCCTTGCTGTCAAGGAGCCTTGGGAAATGCTACATGCCTTTAGCGGTTGGAGCATATCCTCAGGCACTTGCTCAGTGAACATAGAAACAGTGGGCAGGTGTGCATGTAATTGCAAGTGGCGGTGTGCATTTATGCTGATTTGTGGGTTTTTAACCACAATCTATCCAGCAGATGATCAAGTATTCTGTTTGGTACTGTGATTTTCTTTACAACTCCTTCCTCCTGCTGTCAGTATATAGCCTAGTGGCTACCACATGCAAAATACCATCCCAACATGTGGCACTCCCCTGCTTGCATGCCGTGCTTCTTCCTCATTGGTCTAAGTTCTCAGCATGTGTTTTCTCATTTCCCCCTCCTAATGGTCATTCTAAGTGTTTCTTCCATCCTCCCTTATCTGTCTTTCAATTTATCTACTTCCTCACTTTAATTCCCCATTTCCCCCTCCCCCTGGCATTTATCTGCTTTCAGTCTATCTAGTCTATTTCTTCTTTGAAGCATCTTCACCCACTCTCATTCCCCTCTCCCCAAACTTTCCTTGCTGATAGTCAAGCTTTGACAGATTATCTCCCAAACTCATTTGCCCCACATTTTTTTAAAAATCTTGCCATAGGGAGAATAATAGAGTTGTAGAAAAGTAGAATTGGAAGGGGCAAGAATGCTTTTGGGTCCATCCTCCTGCTCAGTGGAGGACTCCAAGTTAAATCATTGCTCTCAGATGGCTCTCCAGCTGCATCTTGAATGCCTCTAGTGCAGGACAGCCCGTGTCCTCCTGCAGTAATTGGTTCCATTGTCCTGTTACTCTAACAATTGGGAATGTCTTCCTGATGTTCAGACAGAATATGGCTCCTTGTAACTTGAGCCCATTTTTCCATATTCTGCACCCTGGAATGATGGATTCCGGCCTTCCTTTGTGTGAGGACTTAGCTAGTATTGAAAGAGTGCTATCATATCTCCCCTTAGTATTTTCTTCTCGAGGCTAAACATGCCCAGTTCTTTAATCTCTCATAGGACTTTGTTTTATTTATTTATTTATTTATTTATTTATTTAAAACATTTCTATGCCTCCCCCATTGCAACAAAGCCTTGGGACAGCTCACAAAGAATACATAAAACATACAATAATAATAATAATATAACAATTCAAAGAAGAAAAAAAACATTTAAAAACCCCCGGTGCATTCTCGGCTAAAAATTTAAAATCCTAATTAATACAATAATTTAGCAATTAAAATAAGTTTTAAATAAAAAGGTCTTAGCCTGGCGCCGAAAAACAAATAACGACGGCGCCAGGCGGACCTCTCTGGGGAGCGCATTCCATAGATTGGGCGCCACCGCAGAGAAAGCCCTCCTCCGGGTATCATTCATTCACAGAGCGTTCCCGGAGAAGGGCATCCATTGCTGATCTCAAGGGGCGGGAGGGCATATATTTTCAGTCTCTGGATCATCCTTGTTGCCTTTCTCTAAACTTATTCCAGTTTGTCTCCATCTGTCTTGAAGTGTGTACCCAAAATTGAACACAGTAGTCCAGATGAGGCCTAATGAGTGATGAGTGGCAGAAAACTAGTACTTCATGCAATTTGGAAGTGATATTCCTATTAATGCAGCTCAAAATTCAATTTCCTTTTTGCAGTGTCATCACATTGTTGACTCACATCCAGCTTGTGTTCTACAACAATTCCAAGATCCTTCTCAATTGTACCAAGTATCTCCCACCTTATAACAATGCATTTGTTTTCTTCCCCTTGGTGCAGAGCTTGGCATTTGTCTCTACTGAATTTCATGCTGTCATTTTCAGTCCAGTACTCTAATCTATCAGGATTACCTTGAATCTTGTTTCTGTCTTCTGGGGTATTAGCTATTCCCTGGGTATTAGCTGGGGTATTCCCTGCACCTCTTCATCCAAATCATTAATAAAAATGTTGAAGAGCACTGGGCCTAGGACTGAACCCTGCAGTACACCATTTTTACTTGTCCCTTCCCAGATGGAGAATGAGCATTCTTTGAGCCTACTTCTGTAGCCAACTGTGGATTCACAGGAACAATCAGGATTGTTCCAGCCAGCCTTTTTTCTAGATAAATCAGGATATCAAGGGGCACTTTGCCAGAAGCGGAAATCAAGATATATTATGTCAATAGATTCCTACAGCTCATCAGGGAGGCTAACCAATCAAAAATGAAGTCAAATTAGTTTGTTCTTGACAAATCCATGTTGGCTTAGCTACTGCATTGTTTCCAAGGTTTTTGCAGACTTTTTTCAAGGTTTTTGCTTTATAATCTGCTCCAAAATATTCCTAGTGACTGTCTGACAGTTCCCAGGTTTCCTTTTTTCCCTTCTTGAAGATGGGGGCAACATTAGCCCTCCAGGAAGGAGGAAGGGGCAAGAACATGGGGTAAATCATAGAAAGCATACCTTCTTTGAAGTATGGCGTACTTTCTCTGTATAAAACTATAACATTAAAGACATTAAAATAAATGGCAAGAAATCAAGGGAGCTGGAATATTAGAAAACCACAATGGGAAGATAGTAGTAAAGAAAAAGGCCAACTCTAAGATTGGTTTATTGGGCATTGCTGCATGATTCTCAGCAGCTAGAATATAACAAGTGGAAATCTGGATGAAAACAAAATTGATGGAGCTGAATGGGAATATTGCAAGGCCTGAAGGAGTAAAGCAAGCAACAATATTTGAGCTACTAAGCAAACATGAGATTGAATAAATGGAGATGCTTTTTCTGTTGCAGCTCCTTCCATCGCATACTATGGTATTTCAATACCATGACCAATAAAACTATGTTCCCAGGTCCAGATGTTGCAAGAAATTGTGGTAAGCAGAAACCATACCACAAACTTGGTGAAATACCTTAATTGGGTTCACGTGACATGACAATTTTAAAAAATCATGACTTGTCAATGTTGTGCAAATCGAGTTGGTGTGAGAGAGGAATGCAAGTGGAATATATTCAAAGTGGAATCTCAAAGCGGGGCAGTATAAAGGCAAGACAGTTATTTTTAGTGGAATGCATGTCAATATTTTAAGATATGATTGTTCCCTTTGTATTGTTCAAATGCCAACAGAATAAGATGAAGGTACTGCTCACTGTTACCATACTAATTTTAGCAAGTATGCAAAGTTGTGCACTTGCTTCCTAGGGGTAGCCATATGAACAATGTTAATTATACGGTCCATTCATTCTGCTTCTAATTAATTTTATAAAATGATTCATTTTATAAATGGAAACATTTCTGCAGGAAAATATAACAATGAAACTTGGTTAATTTGAAGTAAATTATTGGGAATAATTATTTCTGGAATCTGGCAATGGGATAACTAATGGACTAGCTCATGCTCTGTTTGTGAAAATCAGTGGATGCCAAACGTTTGTCTGCTGGATATAGGCTCCAGTCCAGAGAATAAGAGATTGAAAGGAACAACCACTGCCTTCCAATTCTTTCAACATTTGTTATCCTTATCCCTTCCTCCCTGGCAAACAGCTTTTACTGAGGAGACTTCCAAGCTGAACATGCTGGAATAGATGATTAGGTTGTCCTCCAGGTGGAAGAATGTGGGGAAGAAGATACAGGTTTTTAGAGGGCTGTGAGTTATCCACTTAAAAGTGAAGATCACAGTCCCCCACACTCAGTGCACCATCCTCCTGTCAAGCCAAGAAAAACAGGTCTAGCACGTGCCCTGCTATATGAGTTGTACCAATAGCATGTTGGAACAGTCCCATGGTTGTCATGGAGGCCATGAGATACTGAACCCCCCAGAACAGATGGTTTCACTATGAATGTTGAAATCCCCAAAGTGTGGGGTACCCCAGTATTAGCTGTCAGCTCAGGTAGGCAGATGGATGAATTGCAGGGTGTGTAAAACACCAGCAAAACTCTCATTTGGTCCCTCTGGCCCAATACAAGGTACAAGCACTGCAAACTAGTGTGACCGAAATAAAACAGTCCTTGATCCAGTAAAGAGGAGACAATTAGATTTCCCAGGAAAACCTTTATCAAAGAGAGACTGAACGCCAGATCTGGTTTTAAGCACTATGCATGTAACATTTATTCTATGATATAAAGAATACAAAAGTATAAGTTTAACAATCATTAGCAACTATACCAAGAGAGGCCTCACTCACACTTGCATTCATCCAATACTCACACATAACCAATAGACCCTTCTCCAGTGGTGATCAAGCAGTTGCAGCACTGTCCTGGCACTCACGGGAGCAGGTATTATACCTTCAAAGTTGACGCTATCAGCTAGCCCAACTGGATCAAACAGTGAGCTCATTTGAGCAAAACTGACCTCCCCTTATCTTGGACAAACATGCTTGCCACATTCCATTCTCTCTCTGGATGATACAGAGTGGGCTTATCTTCTCTATTATGCTCCATTCTCCAATCACTCCTGGCTTTTCAGTTTTTCTGTGCAAAATACCTCAGTTTCAGTCAGTCCCATCATGCTCTTTGATTCTCCATTTTCTTCTGGGTCTCTTAAGCCTTCAGGAACCCTTGTACACTGTAACACTAGCAATTGAAAAGACAGGGCACCTGGAAAAGGTTATATTCCCTGCCACATTGATGCTGAACCATGAACCTCAGTTTATGGACCTGGGCAGCTCCGAGTTCCATCTGCTAGCCAAGTACCAGAAAAGCAACCCTAGAAGTTGCAGGATTACTCCCTCAATCTATTGCATCTGCCAGAGCCCTTATGAGCACCACCTGGGAACCCTGGGGGATGAACTACATAAGAACTGGCTCTTCCCTCCAGAAGTGGTCTTGGTGTTACTTTCATTTGCTGTAGTACTCCTTGTTTGTTGCTACTTGAACTCTTGGAACTTGCTCCTGCTCCAGCCCTCAAGTACCTGCTCCTGTTTGCATTACTTTCTTTTTTTCTGTCCTCTGGCTTACTTGACTATGCTTTTGTCACTTGGACCAGACTTACCTTGCCCTTCTACTCCTGGTGCTGACCTTGGACTGTTGGATGAAGATAAGGTTTTGATTGAGATTGGGGCTTTGACTTTAACCTAGTTACCTGGGTCCTGGTGTCTGCGTTGGTTAGTCAGCCACCTGCACCTCAGATGCTGATACTCAGTGATACAACTGGGAGAAGCTAGCTGCTCCCTGTTTAGTGACCTTGGTCTCTGCTATATCTGCCAGATTGGATGCCTGTGGTGGATGAAGGAGATCTTATTCTGCACTAATCTGGCATTTAAAAGCAGCATCTGGTGGCCTGAGGATAGGCAATCAATGAACCTAAAGAACAAGGAACAACCTGCAGTAATTAGGACATGGCTTAGCTGCTAACTGTCTGGGCCATGTTCCCCTTACCTGCCCAGTCCTCTTTCCATTGCCATTCCTTACCACCACCGCAACTGTTCATATGTAGTTGTATTATCTTCTCTTTTCCTCCTAAGGCTTTTGGTTCTGTTACAGTCAAGGAATAATAATGGGTATTTGTTTTTAAAAGGTACAAATGTGTGCATATAATATTGCACTTCTCTGTGTGCTGCAGAAAAAATGCATACTTTTTAAACACCATTTTATATCCACTGAGACATGCAGTACCCAGCTGGGTGCCACCATCCAGGGGATTCTTGCCACTCGCATGGGAGCAGCAGTGGCTGAATCAACAAAGCAGCCTGTTTTTGTCTCACTGCTGACTAGCTGATAGCCTGCTTTGGTTCCAAAGAAGATCTCTAGGGCAGGAGGCAGCATGAGTGGGGATCCCTCTGATGGCTGCACCAAATGGCAGCTGTCAGTGGTGCTCTCTGGTTAGCTGCCTGGCAAGAGCAACAACGGGCCATTCTTGGCGAGTGCCTTTCCAGTTCTGATCTTGGTATCATGATGAGCTGTATTCCAGTTTGGACAATGCAGCAAGCAATTGTGGTACTGAGAAACTACAGAACAGAACATTGTTTCTGTTCGTGATTTCTTAAAACCAAACATACCTCGCTGAAATACCATGACAGGGTTTGGACAACATGACCGATCAATTTGCATTAGAAATGCCCTGTTGCTTGTCATGTCACATGAATCTGTCTGACATCTTGTAGAGATAAATTCCATAATATAACTATGCTGTGTGAAGAAGTATTTCTTTTGTCTGTCCTGAATCTCCCATTAGTCATTTCTTGGATTATGTGAGTGGGAGAAAAATACTTTCCTATCTACTTTCTCTAAAATGTTCCCCAATACCTAACTTATATAAACACCCTCCCTAAACCACTGTCTCATCCATGTATAGAGACTCCTCAGCTGTAGATGGGACAGGTAGCATTTCAGAAAATACCACTTTGATGGGCCTGGATTTTAACCTTATACCTAGCAACTGAATTTAGCTTCTAGGTCATGGGAACTCTTATCTCCCCATATCATTGGTACCAACAGTGGTCAGGACCTTGACTCCACATCAATACTATTTGGAAAGCTACTTAAATGACATATGATTTCTGCAATGTTGCACCAGGCAGGCAATTTACCAGGCAATACTCTAAAAAACATAGAACAGAGTAGAAAAATAGAACAATGAAAGCTGCACTCATGACATATATAGCAAAAGCACCAGTGTGCTGATAGGCTGGTATGGTGACAACAACCATGGATGGAACCCATACATGTGCAGTACAGAAACATCCACATGATGGCATCATGGCCCCAACAAGCACAGAACAAGACAAATGACACAGCATCCCCAACTGTCATAGCCCCTTTGCATAGCAAGGAGAAGCAAACGCACATACACCAGCCACTGGTTCATGCCTTTGCATGGGGAAATGTATTTTGATAAAATGACACAGAAGGAAGAGAGGAAACTAGGGCAGCAGGAAACAATAACTCCTTCATAATACAAGGCATAGGAGATTCCTTCAGGTGAGAGAAGTCTTCCCCACTGAGGCAAGGGCCAACTCCATCCTGGGAAGCAGAACATGTTGCATGCACACATCCTTTTGACAGCTTAGAAATGAGACAATTGAGGCCAACTAAGGGGATTGACAAGACGAACTGTCCCTTTGGCATGCTCCACCAGCTTGCCCCAAGGAAGAGAAAGGGGCCACACTAGAATCCACCCACCAGCCCCATTCCTAAGTAGCTTCTCCAGTACACAGGCAAAAAAAGACATGTAGTTCCCACTTGACATGGCACAGTCATGAGGAAGGTACACTTGGGAATAGGCTGCCACAAAAATCCAGAGATGGAAAGGTCCAGGAAGAAGGGATGCTATGCCCAGTGCTATGCTGCGGCTGCACAGAATGTGAGGGCAGAGTTCCATACATGCTATGTTATGTATTTGTCACATGTGAATTTACAGGAAGGTGGATGACAAAAGATGAATACATTTGTTGAACCGAATGCAATTTATGAAGGAGCCAAACAAAGCAGACCACAACACCTGAATGAAAAAGGGAGCAAAGCAGAATGAAAAGGCTTTGCTAATCATGTCTGGAAAGTAGGAGAACAACTCACAGAATTCTGCAAAGCCAACAATCTGTTCATCACAAAGACATACTTCAAGCAACTACTCAGATCACTGTATACATGGACTTTACCAGATGGCCAATACAGAAATCAAATAGACTATGTAATTGGAAGGAGGAGATGGAGAAGCTGTTTTTTTCCTGCCAAAACAAGACCAGGAGCAGACTATGGTACTGTCCATAAACTCTTAATACAAAAAATAAGAATAAAGCTAAAAAAGATCACTAACAGAAACAGTGCGAAAATACAACTTCTGTAACATTCCTAAAGAATTTAAAAACCACATTAAGAACAGATTTGCATTACTGAACTCAATTGACCATGAGCCAGAAGAGCTGTGGACTGAAACCAGAGATTTTATAAGGGAAGAATGCCAAAAGGCAATTCCTGTAGCAAAAGGAAAGAAAAGCCTAGATGGATAACAGAAGAAACACAGTTATAAAGGACAGGTGAGAAGCAAAGCAAAAGGGGAAAAAGGTAGAGTCAGAATCCTGAATGCAATTTTCAGTGACTATCATGTAGAGACAAAAAGAACTATTACAATGACCAGTGCAAAGAAATAGATGAGGGCAACAAAAGAAGAAAAACAAGAGACCACTTCCAGAAGATCCAGGAAATCAAAGGGAAACTTGATTTGGAATGCTGAAAAACAAACAAAGGAGCATACTATCCAACCAGGAGAAATGAAAAACGACAACAACAACAACTATACAACAACTATGCAAATAGTTGAAAGGAGTTCAAAGAGGAATCCTGTGAAGAAGAGCCTGTGATACTGGAAGGTGAAGTGAAAGCTGTTCTGAAAGCAATTATTATTATTTTCATTTCCATACTGCCCATAGCCAAATCTCTCTGTGTAGTTTACAACAAATTATAAAAACAATAAAATACAATAGATAAAACATTAACAAGAATTAACATTAATTTAAATTAGCATAAAACACATAAAAGACAAGAAAAAGACCCAGCCAAGAATAAAAGAAAGGCCCTGGATATTATGGGCCTCTCAATGTCCAGGGAAGCCTTTAAAGGCCCCCACAAAGATGGCTGTCTTAACTTGGTGCTGAAAAGATGGCAAATTTGGGGCCAGGTGGATCACCATGAAAAAGCCCTCCTGAGGAGCTGGCCCTTGTAGGAAGGCCCCAGAGATTTAGCGCCTGGGCATATTGCACTTGGGAGAGGGGTTCCAACAGGTATTGCAGTCCCAAGTTGTGCATGGCTTTGTAGGTTAAGAACAGCACCTGGGACTGGAAGCGTACACATGGCCAGTGCAGGTGGGTCAGAACTGGTCTTATATGTTCAGAACTGTGCATCCCAGTTATTAACCTGGTTGCTGCATTCTGCACCAGCTGCAGCTTCTGAACCATCTTCAACAGCAGCCCCTGTAATCTATTTTGGAGATTACCAGAGAGTAGATTACTGAAGACAGGTTATCTTTGTACAGTTAGGGGCACAGCTGGACCACCAGGTGAAGCTGGTAGAAGGCACTCTGAGCAACCAATGTCATCTGAGCCTCAAGTGACAAAGATGAATCAAGGAACACCCTCAAGCTACAAACCTGCCTTTTCAGAAGGAATACAAATCCATCTAGAGCAGGTTGAAGATCCCCAATCCAGTCAAAAGAACCACCCACCAACAGCATCTCAGTCTGGTCTGGATCGAGTTTCAGTTTGTTAACCCTCATCCAGCCCATTGCTTAGCACATCCACAGCCTCACCTGTTGATGATAAAAGGAGAACTAGACCTGCATCTATTTCTGATGGCAATGCACTCTAAAACTCCAGATGACCCCACTTAGCAGTTTCATGTTGAATAGCAGGGAGAACAGAACAGACCCCTGAGAAACTCCATTCTGGAGAATCCATGGGACTGAGCAATATTTCCCTAGCACCATTGTCAGGGTCCGGAGTATAGACAGTCAGAGCACCAGGAATCAGATGCTTGGTATGCTATACAGGTCTATTCATATTGTGCTCAAGTAGTTCAGGGGTCAAGGCAGGTAACCGAAGTGCGAGGTAGGCCAGTCCGAATAGTGAAGAGTAGTCAGCCAGTCAAGAGTCGAAAGCCAGAGGGGCAAGCTGAAGAGAAGCGGTGCCTGGGAGTGGAGTGGAGTGGAGCAGGAGAAGACAGGAGAGCCAGGCAGGGTCTCCAGAAGCAGGTTCCAGAAGGCACAGGGAGCTTCAACAACACCAAAGACCTTTGTTGCTGAGGTAGTGTCTGGACGGGAGAGCTGATTCTTATATAACTCTTCCCCCAGGGCTCTCAGGTGGTGCTGGTAACAGCTCAGGTTGCCACACTTAGCCATGGACCCAGTCCTGCAAACACCAAGGCTGCTATTGTGGTTTCTGGCTAGCAGATGGAGGTCTGATGCTGCCTCAGAACCTCACAGCCACCTTCTGGAGATGGCCCTCCAAATAGGAGCAGAACCACTGCAATGCAGTGCCCCCCACTCCCAACTCAGCCAGTCACTCCAGAAGGATGTCATGGTTGATGGTATCGAAAGCCAGCAAGAGGTCCAGCAGTATCAACAGGGTCGCATTCCCTGTCTTGCTTCTGGCATAGGTCATCATACAGGACAACAAAGTATGTTTCCATGCCAAAACCAGGCCTGAACCTGACTGAAATGGATCCAGATAATCAGTTTCATCCAAGAAAGCCTGGAGTATATTGGCAATCACCTCTTGAGAATCTTGCCCTGGAAAGGAATATTTGCTACCGACCTGTAGTTGTTCACATTTTCCAGGTCAAGGGAAGGTTTCTTGAGCAGTGGTTGCAACCATTCCCTCTTGCAAAGAGGCATTAATGACTTTTCTGGTCCAGCCAGTTATTCCTTCCTTGCTGGCTTTTATCAGTCAGAGAAGGCAAGGATCCAAAACAGAGGTGGTTGTGAACCTGTCCAAGCACCTTGTCCATTTCCTCAAGCTCTACCAACTGAAACTCACCCAGCAGAAGTGGACCAGACTGTGCTCTATGTATCTCCACTGATTCAGCTACTGCATCTCTCAAGTCCCAGCAGATGCGGCAGATTTTTTCCTAGAAGTTCCCAGTGAGCAAATTACAGCAGGCCAAAGATGTTTCCAAGGTGTTACTTGGGCCGGAGTTTAATAAGTTCTGGATAACCTTGAAAGGTTCTGCTAGGTGGCGAAGAAAGGATTTGATAGAGGCTGTGAGGTATTGTTTCTTTGCTACCCTCACTGCCTCAGAATAAACCCAACTGTAGGCACATACCAGGTTTCTGTTGTAATCAGAAGTAATCTGTTGTAATCAGAAGGGAGTTCTCCTCCATCTGCACTCCAGCCATCTTCTAAGTTGTTTCACCACTTTCAGTTACAGGGAAAACCATGGAGTTGTATGAGCTCTACAACAGAAAGGGTGCTTAGAAGTAATTGTGTCTACCATCTGGGTAATTTCTGCATTCCACAAAGTGACCAGGGCTTCTTCAGGAGCACCACCCATGTCAGCTGAAACCCTGTTGTCCCGTCCCCCCACCGCAAGCCCTCTGGAAACCATCTGGATCCATTAGCCTCTGAGGTCCCAACCCTTGCAGAGGGGAAAAGTCACCATAAATCTGAACTTCAGCAGGTGGTGATCTGACCATGACAAAGGGATGGAGTCAAGGTCCCCCACACTCAGAGCACCATCTTTATATCTAGCTGCGAAGACCAAGTCTAAAGTATGCTGTACCACATGCATTGGGTCAATAATATACTGGGACAGTCCCATGGTTGTCATGGTCACCATGAAATCCTGAGCCACCCCAAATAGGATGAACATATTGTGAATTTTGAAGTCTCCCAGTACCAACAGTCTGGGGACTCCAACATCACATCCAAGATCACCTCTGTCAGCTCAGATAGGGAGACTGATTGGTTGCAGGATAGGCAGTAGACCAGTAGAATACCCAATTTATCCCACTGGCCCAACACAGGGTGCAAACCCTCCAGACTAGTCATTGGACAGACAGGACACCTGGAGAGATTGAATTCTTATAGATGATAGCAACCCAGTCCCCCCGGATTCTCACATCTATCTTGATGCTGAACAAAGTACCCTGGTGGGCACAATTGGGAGAGACTAACTCCTCCCTATACACCACCCAGGTCTTGGTTATACATGCCTGATTGCCTGCCTCAACCACAATTAGATTGTGGATGAGGGAGATTCTATTCTGCACACATCTGACATTTAAAAGCAGCATCCAGAGACCCGAGGGCCAGGTGACATGGCAATCATTAGACCCATAGGTGGGGGGAGGACCAGAACATGGCATAGCCATTAGCTGCCTGGGTTGCATTCCTCTGACTTGGCCAGTCCTTCCTCCTGTGCCATATCTTTCTCTATCTGTCACTATGCTAATTGGGACCTCGTACATATCTCACACCCATTATCCAATGGAGGGCACTGGGCTCCACACAGTTAAACAGGGCAATAGTGCACCCCTCCATTCAAGTGGCCAGAAAGACATGGCAGATGTTGACCCATCAAATGCACTGTGACCCATTTTCACATGCCAATCTGGTGTAATCCAAATCCAAAGTTTGTCAGACAACTGTTCTTCTGGAGGCAGTGGGCTGAGAGAAGTAATCTCACTTTAGACAAAGACTGTGAATTCATTTCCTTTGAAGAGGACATATCAACTGCCCTAAAACACACACTGGCAACACCTTCAAATAAAACATATACACTGTTCCCTACATGGCCCAGCACTGCTCCCTGACTCAGAATCCCCAACATGGTTGCACAAATTGGCTGCTAGGCCAACATTATATTTACAAGAGACTCTTAACATGCAACCATCTTGACATCCAGAGACTGAGAGAAGAGTGAAGTGGGGAATTAGAATGTCACATCCAACAGTACCAGTGGGAAATAGCTATAGCTTTCATAAAATTCATATCCCCTGACCTGAAACTGCACCTCATACAGCAGAAGCTGCTCTTTCAGGCATATTGGACCCCACATCACCTGTTTTAGAAAAAAACGCTATAACTCTTTAATAAATGTTGGTGATGTGGGATGGCAAAAGCATCATTAGGGTCCCTTGCCCATCTTGGCCGATTACTAAAACTAAGGAAGGGATGTGTACCTTGGTCTACGAGGTTGTAAATGCCTCCTTGAAGGAGGGAATGGTACCAGCCTCTTTACAGGAGGCTGTGATAAAGCCGCTTTAAAAACTGAACTTGGACCCAGGGGATATGAATAATTAGAGATCTGTTGCTAACATTCCCTTCCTGGGCAAGGTGTTTGAGCAGGTGGTGGTTGAGCAGCTTCAAGAACACCTGGATGAAACAAATTATCTATATCAAAACAATTTATCTAGATTATTTCAATCAGGTTTGGGGCCTGGTTTTGGAATAGAAACCGCCTTGGTCTCCCAGTGGGATGACTTTGCCAGGAAAGAGACAGGGGAAGCGTGACCCTGTTGATTCTCCTGAACCTCTCAGTGACTTTCAGTACCATTGACCATGGTATCCTACTGCATAGGCTAGCAAGGTTGGGAACTGGAGGCACTGCTTTGCAGTGGTTCTGCTCTGACTTGACCCGTCAATTCTAGAAGGTGTTGCTGGGGATATACTGCTCTGTACCATAGCAGCTAAGCCACGGAGTACTGCAGGGTTCTATTCTATTCCTCATGCCTTTTAATATCTTCATGAAACTGCTGGGAGAGGTCATCTGGAGGTATGGGTTGAAGTGTCACCAATATGCAGATGACACTCAGCAATACCTCCCTCTTTTTACTTATTTTTGTTTTTGTTTTGAAAACAAAACAACTATAATAAACAGCAAGCTGAAGTAGACAAAGATGCCAAGGGAATTTGATACAGATCCAGCCTGTACAACCAGCCTCTGAAATCTATCCATCAACACTCCATAAAAAACGTAACACAAAAGAAATCCTTAGTCTATGCAACAAGAAATCCTTCGATCACTTCAGATGCTCCGCAGCTTCCCGTTTTCTAAACACCTCAGATCTGCTTATCATGCTGTACATCCCTCTAACATTCTTCTAAAGAGGGTACTCCACCAGTCCATTTCTCCATTCTTCAGTTGTTGGGGGCTCCAGTGATCTCCATCCAGAACCAGCTACAATTCTAACTCTGACATACTCCCTGAAAGGCTCTCCAACACTATATTTTTAAGACTCATGAAAAACTGCTTTAATTTTCTTAAAAGAAAAAAACAGTGCATTAATATTAATTGATAATATCTTCATTCTGTCTCTGAAGCTCAATCTGAGAAGCTCAGATGAGTATCTCTTTTCAAATCTGTCATCAACTTTTCGGCATCCAATTCAGATTCCTTCTCATATTCATTCTTCTCTTCTCTGCTCCTCCACACTTGCACCTTTCACATTTCTTCATACTTATAAGTAAACTACAATTTGACAGTACAACTTAAGACAGAAGAGCTAGGGGTGGAGAATCAAGAAAGAAGGGAAGAAAGAAAGAAAAAACAAAGAAAAGAGGGGGAAAGAAAAAACAAGTATATAAAGCTAGTTAGTCAGCCTTCTATCAATATTAGAATTATTCATCCCATTCTATCTCTATTAAAATATTACCATGAATTAGTTTGGTAAGAAGAGGCATTGTTCCAACTTGCATAGCAAGGGACCTTGACTTCCAATCTTCTTTAGGTCCAATAGGCAGAACTAATGGTCGTCTTCTCATAGTACAATCATGTTTGTTCTTTGGAATTATTTAATTTTTATTCTTAAGGAGGGCCAGGACCAGTGAAAAACCTCCAAATCCCATCAGGGAGAAATAATTGTTCCTTAGAGCAAATTATGTGTAATTTAGATCAACAACAACAAAATCGCCTGACTCAAACCACCAGCAACTCTCATAAAAATGGTGATGAAGAGAGAGAGAACCATTTCTTCCACTGCAGTGAGCTTCAGCCAAGGTCAATTTATAATGTCCAAGATTCTTGAATACAAATATTAGACAACTTACAGCTGCAAAATTAAGAAGAAGAGTACCCCTTTCAAAGGCCTTTCCCGGCAAAAGAAACAAATGCCTTAATCTGGATCACAACCAAAATCACAGCCTCAGGTCTCAGCTGTCCAAAAAGCACCCTTGTCCTCCTCCTCAGTTCAAAAGGCACAATTAAAATTTCCCCAGCTAGTGTTTTCATAGCAAGGTCAGTTTACACTATTCATAATTTTTAGTTCAAGAGTAAAGGACATTAAACAGCTTTGCAAATGAGATGCCATCTATCAACAGAAGATTATCTATTTCAGAGACCTTCAAAATATGCAAACAAAAATGCCTTAGGAGTTGAAACTGCATCAAATTGGTGTGTTATTCCCTTGGCAAAAAATGAAAAGAAAAATAAAAAGGGAAGAAGTGTGTGTGGGTTGACTTTGTTAACTGTTTCCAGTTTTACCTTATCAGGCCATCTTGATGTAATCAGAGCTGTAGAAGGAGAGTCTTGACACTCACCTGTCATTTAGAGAGGTAAACACCCCTCAGGGTGATTTATAATCACCCAAACATAATAAGGTAGGGGGCAGCAACATTCACTGCTGCTTCATCAAGTCTCCATTCCTGGGAAGAGCTGTACCTCTTTTTCATCAAATCCAGGTGAGGTAGTGGCTGTTCTGAATCAGTGCCTGGGCATAGTAATGATGAGGGCCAAAAAACTGAAACGCAGTCCAGACAAGACAGAGGTGTTGGTAGGCAGTTCCTCTGTCAAGCTGGGGAATATTCAACTTGTCTTGGACAGGGTTCCATTCCCCTTAAAGGGCAAGGTTCATAGTTTGGGGGTGTTCCTAGATCCTGAATTGTTGCAGGAGTCACAAGTGGACTCAGTGACCAGGAGGACATTTTATCAGCTTAGGTTGATTTACCAACCATGACTCTATCTGGACAGTACTCCCATGCCTTTTCTTTGTATGAGAGGTGCTAGTGGTGTCATACCTTAGGTGAATTAATCAATACTCCTAGGTTGCCCAGCCTCTCTTTCTCCCTGTCCCTCATTCCCACTTTCACAAGGGCTTTGGGAGGGAGATGCCATGGTGAACGGCAGCTGGTGAGGCTACAGGACGGTGATGCAGTCTCCTTGGTGGTCCTTGGCAGAAGCAGCAGTGATGATGTTGAAGCAAGTGTAGACAGCCTTGGGTGCCAGCTGGCTTAAGGGGCAGCTGGCACGAGAAAGAGGCCCAGTGTGGTGTGCTGCAGCCCTGTCACCGCTTGCCCAGCTTCTCTCCTTCATTCCTGCTCTCACCAGGGCATCAGGAGATGGACTGCGGTGGAAGGTGGCTTGCAGGGCGGGGGGGGGGGGGGGGGGGGGGGGGGGCGGGGCGTGGGGGGGGGGGGGGGGGTGGGGGGAGGCAAGGAGGCTCCTCAGCTGTTCTTCTTCTTCTTCTTCTTTTTCTTCTTCTTCTTCTTTTTTTTTACAAATGTTTGCCTTTTTGTTCCCTTTGGGTTTTTTTTTTTTTTTTTGGTAGTAGTAATCTATATAGGTAGTCCCCAGGCTATGGAGGAGTTCCTTTCCTGAGAACATCCTAGGCAAGAAGTTCATTCTTAAACAGCCTACCTATCAGATACTATCTACCCTAATAATCTGCATCTTCCATGAAAGGGGAAACCAGCATGTGGCTCTAAGAGACGCAGCAGGCATGCAGTTTAGATACAACAATAATTTACACTAAGTATATAAAACTATATCTCATTCCTAGTGTAAGTAGGGAGGGCTAATCATGTCTGCCTGTGTGAGGGATACAACCTTTAAATAATACATAACACCACTCCTCTGCTGGAATGCCTCTCTTCCTTATGAAACACCCCCTTTGCTCATCCCGCGCATAGACCCACACACTTAAGGTCAGGGGCGTGTCTGAAGCAGAAGGGGGAGAACGTGCAGTACGAAAAAGCAGCCCGCTGTTTCTAAGAGTGCGCGCGTGCGCCCCCAGTGCTTACAGATTCGGCGAAGGGGGCGAAGGAAGTTGAAGCAGCGCGCGCGCGCGCGCGCGCCCTAGAAGTGCTTCTAACCCCACCCACCACCTGTGTGCTGGCTCAAGCTGCTGCCCCTCCCTTCTTCGGGTAAATAAGAGCGGAGCGCGCCACCCGTCGCAGAAGAGACTGACCGGGCGACGCGCGCGCGCCTATGTATGCGCGCGCAGATCCGAAGAAGAAGGGCAAGGCGGTGCTACCCGCAGCTTTTAGACCCGCTGAATCACTTCACTCATTGGGCGCCACGCGTGAAAGAGAGTGGCCTATAGGTGCGCATGCTCGTCCTTTGCTTTGCGTGCTCTCCTTCCCCTCCCGCTGTGGGGGTTGTTTTGTGAGGCAAAGAACGAGTGGCTGAGCGAGAGGGGGTAGCGGCAGTAGCCGCCGCCATCACGATCCCGTTTCCCGTCAGCATTGCCCCCAGCTTGGCTGTACTATCTGAGGAGGGAAGGAAGGGGTGAGCCGCTCCTCCCCTTCTCTTCCCTGTCCCGGTTGGGATGTGGTGAGGCGGGCGGGCAGGCAAGGCACCCCAACCTCTGACTGGCAGCCCCTCCCCCAGAGTCCCGGGGCAGAGGAAGGGAAGGAGCAGAAACTGAAGTTGCCGTGCCCCGAGGGGAGCTCGAGCGGATCCTAACCTCGGAGTAGGTGAGTGAAGAGAGAATCGTTAAAGGAGGACTCGTCCTAGCGGGCGCTACCTCAGGATGACGGAAGGCAGGCTCTGGATGGGTGTGCCTGGCTAACCTATGCGGGGGTGGGGAAGAGGGATTCTGTCATCGTGTTCGACTGTCTTCCCCGCCCCCCATTGTCATATCGCTGTAACATCTATGTGGACGGCAGGAAGAGGATGGGTTCCCACTGTTTGGAGGAGTGTGTGCGTGGTAGTAGATCTTCTGTATGCATAAATATATAAAGCCGATTTTATATTATCCACCATGCATTTCTGTAGTTTGAGTACACACGCGCCCACATGTATGTACATTGACATTAAAGGTCAGATTATTGAGATTTGTATAACCGACATTTCTACAGTACAAGAAATGTACCGATATTACAAAGTATAATTTAGTAAAATGTTGCTTGTGGAGATCACTTAGTGATCCATTGTTTTCTCATAACAGGGTGGCATGAGATGGGAGGTAAATATTTATGTATTTCGGTCAAAAACTTGGTAGTACATGAGTTGGAAGAATGCTGCTGCTGTGTATATCACAACATAGTTGTAAGGAGGGAAGTATCATGGGCTGTCAGTATCATTTATTTTCCCCACCCATCACCATCCCAAATCTAGTTATATTGGTGGTGGGTCATGTGTATCCTTAGAAGAATATCATTATAGGATCACCATGGTAGAATGGATCATCACCGTATCTTGAAGAGGAAGCATTTCTAGTGCCTTATAAGGTAAAAGAATGGCTTCTTGAATTAAATTATTGCAGAGACAGAGTTAGTGCTGTATTGCTTTTGGTGACAAATGTGAATGTGGGACCAGTGGTGCATGTGGGAAAGTATCCTGTACATGTTTTGGGTCATATGAACCATGGAGTCAGAGGTGATGGCTGTAGTGCATCATTGGTACAAACTGAGTATAAATTGGGAGCAGAAAGATTCCATTATATCAGAATATGCATAAAGTTCTTTAATATGCGTGCTGATATCAGTCATGTAGGAGAACTGAGAACATCTTGACATGAAGAATGTGGTAAGTCTTTGTATGTCAGGAATGAAAAGTAGGGACATCTGGGGGCTATTTGGTATTGGAACAGACATTGAAGCAGGCTGAACCGTGTTGGTGATAAATGGTCAGACTGTGTTTGTTAGATGTCATTCATGCTGATAGGCCATATGGTAATGTAGGGATTACTGATAGCCCAGTTGGTGAGTGGAAGGAAGGAAAGGTCTCTTTGATATAGCTGGTGGAGAAACAATTATATTGGGAAATAAATGATCATGTTAATCTTTGTGAATTCAAATTTTGGTGGCCAACATGCATAACTGGAGCCAAATGATTTGTACTCATTGGCTTGACAGTAACATCCAGCCTAATTCTAGTGCCCTTCTTATGGTGAATAGTTAGAAATGGTAGGACTGTGTTAACTACTTGGAGGGCTGTGTGCAGAAGGTTTTTTGGGGGGAATATTGTTCAGCTCCTTGGATTCTCTAGCATGGAGTTCCTCAGGGGTCTGTTCTGTTCCCCCTGCTATTCAACATCTACATTAAACCTTTGAGTGGGGTCATCTGGAGTTTTGGAGTACATTGCCATCAGAAATAGATGCAGGTCTATTTCTCCTTTTCATCATCAGCTGGTGAGGCTGTGGATGTGCTAAACCAAGGCCTGTCTATGACAGTGTCCTGGATGAGGGCCAACAAACTGAAACTCAATCCAGACCAGACTGAGATGCTGTTGGTGGGTGGCTCTTTTGACTGGATTGGGGGTGTTCGACCTGTTCCAGATGGGGGTTGCACTCACCTTGAAAAGAACAGGTTTGTAGCTGGGGGTGCACCTTGATCCATCTTTGTTGCTTGAGGCTTGGGTGGCATTGTGGCTCAGAGCGCCTTTTATCAGCTTTGATTGGTGACCCAGCCACACCCCTATTTGGACAGAGATAGCCTGGACTTCAGTAGTCTGGACTCTGGTAATCTCTAAACTGGGTTATTGGAATGTACATGGGGCTGCCCTTGAAGATGGTTCAGAAGCTGCAGCTGATGCAGAACACAGCAGCCAGATTAATAACTACAACCCACAAGTCTGAACATGTAAGACCAGTTCTGGCCTGCTTGAATTGGCTGCGTGTATTCTTCCAGTCCAAATTCAAGGTGTTGGTTTTAACCTATAAAGCCTTACACAGTTTAGGACAAAAATACCTACTTGTTGGAGCACCTCTCCCAACCATGATCTTACCTGGACACTACACTCAATCTCCAAGTGCTAACTCGGAGGTGTGGAGAATAGCAACAAGTGCGGGGCTTTCTCTGTGGTGGCCACCCATCTATGCAAAACCTTCCTCCATGTCCCAGCTGGTGCCAAATCTGTCATCTTTCTTGTGCCAGGTTAAGATGGCCCCCTTTTCTGAGGCTTTTAAGGACTTATTCAGACACCAGAGGCTTTGGGGAGATCATCAGGTAATTTGCAGGGTCACTCTTTCACTTTTTTTTTTGTCTTTTTTCTTCTCTCTCTCTGTCTGTTTTTAGCTGTTTTAACTTCTTAATATTTTTTCTGATTTTTGATATTTTATTGTATTTTTTCATCTGTTTCTATGGACAATATGAACTGTCCAAAGAGCTTCAGCTGGGCAATGAAATAAAACAAATTCAGGCTGGATCAAAAATGCAATTTATATAATTGTTTTGATACAGGCTACATTCATTTTCCTAGCAATAAGAATAATTGGGACCAAAATCCAGTTTTTAAAAATATGAAATCAGTATGGGGTTGCTTCAGTCTTATCAGAAATATCAGTTCATTATGGTCAAGATGAAAGCAGCAATGCTTTGCAACATGTATGTTTTAAGGTACTGTGGTGAACTGATTTATTAATCTTACAAGAATGGTACAATCAACCAGTCCTCTTTAAATGGAGAGTATATTTGTTGTTGTTATGTGCCAGCAAGTTATCTCTGATTTATGGCAACCCAATAAATGTAAGCACTCCAAAATGTCCTATCCATGACAACTCTGCTCAGCTATTGTAAATTCAAGTCTGGGGCTTATTTATGGAGTCAGCCCATCTCATATTTGGCCTTCCCTTCTTCTACTTATGGCTTTCCCTAGCATGATTGTCTTCTCTGGATAGCTTTGCCCTCATGATATGTCCAAAGTATGACAGCCTTACTTTGTCTTTTTTGCTTCTAGGGAAATTTTTCACTCAAGGAGGGTAAATTTCAGATACAAAATTGAGGACTAGTTCTAAGTATATATATTTTAAAGAAGATTCCACTGCAGTTGTTGAATCTGTTTTACTGTCATCAAGTATTAAAATGAGTTTTGGTAACTTTGGCAATTTTGTCCTCTAAGCTCTCTCTTGTTTGCCTTATTACCAATTTAAATTTGTTTTACATACTCTTATTTCATCTGGAGATTTCTGTTTTTTTGTCTTACCTTTTATACTACTGTGATTTTGATAATATGAGGTCAGTTTTCTGTACACACACCTGAGTATGTGTGCATTGAATTCATTAAGACTTTCTTCCAAGGATTTCGTTGGCAACGTTTTGGGTTTATTTGCTTTTCCTGATAGTTTGTGTCACACGCTTAAGGTGCCTTATTTAGAGTGGTTTTTGAAACCTCTGTAAGTAGGGATTTGCCCTATCTACTGTACTTTTCCATTTTTAAAAAATAATTTACAGACAATCCCCAGGTTCTGTTCCTGAGAATGTCTTTAAGTCAAATTTGTAAATTGAATCACATGTTGTGTTAAGCACGAGTAAGCCAAATGCTTGGCTTAGTATAGGTATATATTTTATCTTTCTCTGCATATAAAACACTTAAGAAACACTTCCATATACAGTCAGCTTCCCACATTCATGGATGTTAGGGGTGTGAAAGTAGAAAAACTGTGAATATCTCTATCCCCACAAACCTTAATGCTTAATACTATTGCCCATATGTATACTGGATTGCTTTCTCCTTCTCTCTCTCAGACCTTGGTCTGATCAGCAGGGCTCCTCTTCTTCATTTATTACATTCTCATGTTCTTATTCCCCACCCTCCCTTTTACTGACCACTGTTCCTCTTTGCACCAATGAAATGCCAAAGAGATTTCTCTCTCTCTGGATGAGCAGGGCAAGAAGGCATGCTTTGGAGGCTCCCTCTTTCTCCTTTCACTTCATTTCTTTTTATGGTGATGACAATTTTCCACAGTTGACCGCAAAACTCCAAAAGCTTCCATGTTCATTACTATGAACCGTTTGTCTTTAATGCAAATTTTTAAATTAATAGACTTTATGGCATTTCATTTGTAAGTATGGATGTTCGTAACCTGGGGACTTCCTATATCATATGGATATACTGTTGTAAACTGCCTTGAGAAGTTCAGCTTTGGGGAGGTATAGAAATGAAATAACAATACCACCACCACCACCACATCATAGAATCATAAAACAGTAAAGTTGGAAGGTGCCAAGAAGGCCACTGAGTCCAACCGCCTGCTCAGTGCAGGACTCCAGATCAAATCGCCCCTCTCAGATGGCTGTACAGCTGCATCATGAATGCCTCTAGTGTGGGAGAGCCCACAGCCTTCTGGAGTAATTCGTTCCATTGTCATACTGCTTTAACAATCAGGAAATTCTTCCCAATGTTAGTCACCTAATGATTGATAACTTTCTGTATTTGAACTGATTGCATTGACTATGTTATGGATCCCTTCTTTCTCAAAGTTGGGTTTGAATTTACACTAAATGTATATTTAATCAGTTTCCTCTGAATATAATTCTGGTGTTTGGAGTTTAATACATTTTGTCCAGTTTTGCTTTTTGGGATTCTACAAGAACATCTTGTATTGTACAAACGTTTGTACAAAATTGATAAATAGGCCTCCCACTTGTGATGGATAATCAAATAATAAAAATTTATCATTTCCTATAGTGTTTTCAATTAATGTTAGGGAGGCCTATTACTAGAAGAAAAAAAATGTCTTGGACAGTCCTCTTGCTGACTTTTTTTCCTCCAAATCCTAAATTTACTTTTTGATTTAAAGAAGTGTTTCATAGGGTGACCTGGAGAAAGGTAAAGAAAATTTGAGGTTCTAATTCTAAAGTTGTGCAAGAATGCATTTGGAGATTCCTGCTAACTAGCTACAGAAGTATTTGCAAGTATATTTCTTCTAGAATGTAAAATTTTATGTGGGTGAATATGATTTATCAGTAGTGATATGATTTCAGGAGTCCTCATTTAGCAATAACTTTTTAGTGCAAATCAGAAGAAACTTTCATTCAATTTTTGTTAGCATGTTGCTTTTGACAGTAAGCTAGGTGAAATGGTTTGTGAAAAATGGCATAGTGAAGTTGCTTGCAGTGTCTGGAGGGAACATATGCAAAACCGTTTCACTGGTTTGGTTTGCTACATTTTAATGAAGCTTGATATATATGTTTTCCATACACTTGTTGGTGGACACAAGTAATTATAGAAACAATTTGGACTTCATTTTTTAATTTGTACGAGGTTTCTGCATGAATTTGCATGCTACAATTCATTTTGACATTTCTATTCAATTTATGCCTTTTTTAGAATTTGTCATCACAATTTTGAAACATTTAGAAATAAGTATTTAAACATGAGTGACTTTTATATTTGAAAGCTAGGTCAGAATACAGAATGTATGTATACTCAAAGCTCTGATTGTGAATGTTGAGTTCAATGGTACTATTCATGTTATATGTCTTGACATATTTAAGCCTTTATTTCTTCATACGAAAGGCTTTGTATGAGAGCTGATGGTTAGGAAAATTAATTTGTTAGAGTACTATGCCCTTTCAAATTAGCATAAGAAGGGAAGTATATGAATTATATTTGTTGACATTTAATTTCACTTGTTGCCTGCTGTTTGTTTATGTTGAAATGCATAGTGTATTGACAAATGGAATATAGTAAAAACAGTGACAGTAAGTTCCAATATTGCAGTTTAAGTTATTGTTAAAGGAAAATATATATGTCTTTTATAAAAGGTAACTTAACATGATGAAGCATTTGAGATTAGGAAAGGATCCTTCAAAGCCTTAACTGACAGTACAATTCTGTACATGGCTTCTTGAAGGTAATCTCTACTGAGTTCAGTTGGGGCTTATATCTGGGTGTGGACGGGGAATGCAATCTTTGTTGCATTGCTTTAGCTCTTTATATTTGTTTTCAATGTTTTCAAAATTTTCAAATTTTTGATTTTTTACAGTGCTTTAACCTTATTGTCTGGTTTATGAACGTGTATATTGTTATTGGGTGGTACAGAAATTGAATTAATAATATTTGTGCTATACAAAATAAGTTTTGATGAGTTATTTAATTAAACAGTATGACAATTACTCTTCTAGGATTTCTGTCCCAGCTAGTTGAGGGATAGCAAGGTAGGTTATCTGTTTAAGGATTAAGGATTCTGATTGGTACTTGGACAAATTTATGTTACCTAAGATTTATTTTAATACTGTTTCAGCTTTATGTATAAGTAGTGCTCTCAGTCTGCATACACAATTGGGAACAGGCAATAAAGTCACACCTTTCCCCATTCTCTGGAATGTGAATTCTTGCCACTTGCTGTGGTTAAGTATTGTATTGGTTCACCATAGAAATGAGAGACTGGGAAGGGAAATGAGATCCTGCTTCCAGTGTATTGATTATAATTAATTGGGAATGTTACACTGTATTTATTACAATATATTTGGCCCAACATTCCTTTAAAAATGCTCAAGGCAGCTTATAGCAATAAAATATGTTAACAATGTAAGGTATAACATTAACAGATAAGCATAAATTCAGATAAGACTAGAGGATTAAAAATTTGGTAGTTTAAATTCTGTCAATTAGCAAAATGACCTATGACCACTAGACATTATCTCATTTTCCATTCTAGGATCAGAGACAGTGCTTTGATCTCTGATGGAAAAGTCAGAGATCTGTTCTCTCATGCCTGCCCCCTCACAGTCAGCATGGAAAGAACCATGTTGGCTGCTCTCCAAGGTCAGAAATATGAAGGAAGGAACTAGAGGAATGGCTATCCTTGACATGATTCTAGCCAACAGGGATGACATAGTAGAGAGTTACAGGAACTCTGGGAGCAAGTAACCATGCCACACTTGAATTCTTGATTCTAAGGGAAGCAAAAGCCAAGTGTAGCCAAACATGTACCCTGGATTTTAGGAAAGCCAATTTTAATAAAAATAGAACAGTGATAAGTAAAGTCCCGTGGCAAGTGACTCTAATAAGAAAGAGAGTCCAAGATGGGAGGGATCTTTTAGAAAAGGAAATTCTAAAGGCACAGTTACAAACAATTCCAAAAAGGAAACAACTCATTTGAAGAAACCAGTGTGATGTTTCAGAAAGCTTAGAGATGATCTGAAAACAAAAAAGACTCATATATGAGTGTTGTGAGCTGGTCCCTTCCCTCCTTCTTTCTGGTTCCAAAAATTCAGTCATTTGAAATGCAGCTCTTTTATTGAGATTCCACAGATAATAGAACAGTTTGAACTCTAAATAGCTGGAAAGAGAAGCTTCTGTTCATGTAAAGAGTTGACTCTAAACTGGAGCCTTTCCCATGATCCCTCCTTTTCGGTAAAACTTCTGTCTCTACCCTCAGGGTAGCTCTTGTTGCTTGAAGTCAGGTCATTGTGAACAGCAAAGCCCCTCCAACTGAGCAGCTCCTTTCTCCTGATACCTTCTCTCTGGGTCACGGACTGGACTTTTCACCTGCTCCATCTCTCCTTTTGAAAACCTTTTCTACCCTTCTGAAATAGGCTGATACAGTCTTAGAAAATTACTAGGCAAAATTAAAGGAGCTTCTAAGGCTTTCCCCCTGCTTGTTCTCCTGCTCTCTCCTCCAGAATCCTCTGACAACTCCCACTGAACAGTCTGCAACATGTGAGAGTCCAGCCCACTCTGCACATGGATGTAGAAGGAAGAGTACAGGCATTGCAGGGATGTCATCAAGAAGGTTGAAGCTGAGAATAAAGTGAGGCTAGCTAAAAGAAACAAAAAAAGTCTTCTTCAGATATGTCCACAGTAAAAGACAAAAGAAAGAAATGCTGGTTTAAACTGCTCAGTGTGGATAAGTTGGGATGAAGTTGAGATGAAAACATTCAAAATCCATCCCTCTAGGATCTACAGATTTCCTCTTATATTTGGCGCAGCCCTGGGAAGCAAGCTGAGCTGAGAAAGAGGTCGATGAAGACTCAGGGACCCTTAGTTGCACAACCAGCAACCCTCCCTGCCCGCTACTACAGGCAGCAGCAGGCAGGGAAAAAGTTGCTACAAATAGCATCTGGTGCGAGCCTGCAGTGCTCTTCTGCACTGCTGTTGTAGTGGTCAGAGAAGAAGGTCGCTGTGAGCTCATGCATCAGGCACCATTTGCAATGACTATCCATCTTCCCCTCCCACTAATAGCTATGGTAGTGGTGCAAAAGAGAGGCATTGCAAAGGCATGCACCAGGTGCCATTCACAGCAACCAACCTTCTGGGTTCGGCCAGTGGCAGAGTATGACTTGATTCCTGACAGTGCTTGCCAGGAACTTGGACTCCGGTGCAAAGCAGACTAGAGTCCAGGATGCTGAGCCCAGGGAATCCAACAGATTCCTACCTCCAAGCAGATTCCTCACAGATCACTATCTCGAGTGGTGCCTAGAATCATTTGAGCCCCTTGTCCTGTACTCAGAACTGCAGGGACTTCAGTGAGGAAATCCAGTTTTATTGATCTATGACACAGTTACAATTTGATTACTCTTGGAGCTAACTAATGCCAAAGTGAATCTGCCGATCTCTCATGAATAAATCACATCCTTCAAAGGAGTGGTGGATTCCATCGTCCCTAGAAATTACTTCCTTGATGATAGAAAGGGAATGGAACTCCTCACCAATATTCCCACTCCTCTGCAACTAATAATAATACTCTCTACAAATTCCTTTTGAGAGCCATTGTGATATAGTAGTTAAGAGTATGGGATTGGGACTCAGGAAATCTGGGTTCAAGCCCCCACTCAGCTATGGAACTAACTGGGTAACTTTGGGCCAGTCAAGACTCTCAGTCCAACCTGAGGGCTGTTGTTGTGAGGATAAAATTGGGAGGAGGAGAATTATGTAAGCCATCTTGAGTTCCTTGAAAGGAAAATAGGTGGGATATAGTGATAATAATGATAATTTATCTTTGGCCCCACACTAACACATCAGATTATAACAATGCTATACTCATTACTTTGTTAACAGTCTGCTCTAAATCCCTATTAATCTGAAAGTTTGAAGAGTCGTATCATACATGCAAGAACATGTTTTTGCTACAAGATCTTAGACGTTTCTCAGGGTTGAACATTCTCAGCTCCAAAAGCATCTAAAGTTTAATTTCTCTGTTCTTTTAACTCATTTTGCAGTGAAAACTAAACTGCAGTTCTACAGTTGGTGCTCTAATGTTTAAATGAGTTGCAAATCTGCAAGAAAAAGTTTTTAAGGCTGACTTGATAATATCATTTTGGAACTGATACTGAATTGGGTTGTAGGGATTAGCCCTAACACCTCTGCAGACATGCTTGAAGAAGATCTGGGAAGTGATTCTGAGTCCGGCTGTGAGATGGTGCCAAGGCATCAAGGGTGCAGTAGATAGGGATAGAAATGGTGGTGGAGAGGAAGTTTGCATACTGACACCTGAGGACAGCCAGAGTTGTCCTTCAGGAGCTATAAAGCAGTCTGCTTGTGAGGAGTGGGAGTCAGCGTCCAAGGGTTTAGGAGTCTGAAGTAAAGGGAGAAAGAACATAAAAGTAATGCAGTGATCAACGAGAACTGCAGGCTGGGAGATCAGCCAGGGAAAGAAATGCCTTGAAGGTAGGACAGGTTTGAAGTGGAATGACCATAGCCATCCCTAAGAGTTTTGTATCTGCCCCCATGCTGATGCAACTTCAGGAATGGAACTTTTACTCTATTTTTTCTTGGCTTTTATTTTTATAAACTGCAGGAAAACATGCTCAGCAGCCCGATGTAATATTGGCCTTATCTGCAGCTTAGAAATGGATTTCCCCATTGAAATATTAGCTGACCACCTAATGTGTTGGGTGCAAATTTTATGGTGGTATTCAAGATGGGGACATGGTTAGTGTGCATGATCAACTTTCCCAAATTCAAGGATAGAGATATGAGAAGATGATCACTTTCATCCCAATTGCCTACTTTACAGCCAATGGTCGTGTTTAATAAATTGTAAGTAACAATAACATAATCGATTTATGTACCTGAACAAGATAAATATGTGAATTCTCCTGGCCTATCACCCTCAAATCCCCCATCCAAGATTACTAGATCCAAGCAATTTAACATTTTAACCTGCAACACTGCAACCTTTATTTTTTGATAGTCTGTTGAGAAAAAGATGAGTTTCTTTTGTTGTAGGTGGTTGTTCATGGAAGTGGGTGTATCATCATCTTTTCTAATACAAACGTTGACGTCATGAGCCAAAATCACCAGGACTTCAGGACATGTTTTTACTATTTTTCAATTTTACCCAATTTTCATTAACTGTACCTTTGGGTCTTTGAGGGGGCATCTAAACATTAATTAATGTAAGGTAAGGCTGGTTGCTTTCAATGATCAAGGTGGTAGCCAGATGGAGCAAGGGTTCCAAACTGTCAGGAGCAGTTCTAAACGCTTGTACTCACCCAGACAATCAGACCACTTTTGGGACTCCCTCCTTTATAACTTGCTGTTGTTTCCAGAGAGAATGATGTATATTCACCAGTGGAGACCTGTTTCCTTGTCCAGGTTCTTAGTAAAATAGAATTTTAAGAAACTCCATGAAAGAAGGATCTAAGCCTTTAGTTGATCAGCCTTCAATGTTCCAAGAGATTTAGCTGCTGACCATTATTGTCATGTGTTTTTCATCAGGCCTGTATAGATCTCACTTGTGGTATGTTCTGGGTTCTCATAGTCACTTAGGGAGAAATAGTAGCACATCCTCTTTCTATAAGTAGATGTTATTTTGTTACATTTCCTTGGACTCTGCTTAATGGTCTCAGGTCCCTCTCCAGTTCTTCCATCTGTGGCCAGATTATGCTGGCAATAGAATTTACTGGGTCTATAATCTTTGTTACTGGATAAGGATGTTTGACAGGCCTCTTGAGGGATCCCAGTTCATCTTCTCCCAGATATCTCATGTCATTCCAGGTAAGAGGATTGGATCTATTTTTATTTGGAGCTGAATTGGGAAAGACTGAGCTATCCTGAAGCTCATTATCTAGAGGCAAGATCTTTTTAACAGCACTCTCAGTGATACCTCCTCTTGTCCAGTACAAGCCATGCCAACATTGCTTTCACTCAATAAGGCATATTTTTTGGTGGGTTGTGTCACTAGTAACATCCTTTTTAACCCTGGTGTGTCTGTCTTTCAGATGGTTTATTAAGGAATCCAAGCACCTCAAGATGTTGGTTTATTCCAGTGAAGATAATGCACAAAAGAGTCCAAAAGTGCTTTCTCTCCATTACTGAATGGTTCAAATTCCTTATCTTCATTGTGCTGAGAATTCAATATGAATTCATCCACGGAACAGAAATGGGAGTAGACCTTATTTAAAATTTGAATAAGATGCAGTTGGTGCCCCTTTTGATATTAAAAAAATGCTCTGCTTTTAGGACAATTTGAAAGGGCTGGTTTATATCAGTTCAGAACAAGGTTCCAAATGTTTCCATTTTTAAATGTCTTCTGAGAAAAATGTTTCAGGCTTGTACCATAACAGGGCTGTTGAGTTGGTACATAAAACTTTGGACTCTGGCTTTGACTCCTCAATTTACAGTACCTTCAACTCTGACTCCTTTATTTATATATCAATGTAGGAATATACTAATTATTTAATTATTATTTATTTCCTATATCGATTGAAAGTGTTCAACTTTGTCAGATGTAAAGAATCTTGGTAGTCATGTTTAGCTTCCAGTAGATTTCTGATTTTTCTTTAGCTTGAAGTAGATGGAATGTCTTTATTGCTGACCTTCTCATTCACAGCTTCTAACAACTTAGGCTGAAAATGGTGCAAGTGTCTTTTAAAATTTGATGCTCTTGTAGGTTCATTTTTATCAAAACCAGAAAAATGACCAATTTTTGCAACATAACTTTTTCAGAATCATCATCTTCTATAATACATTGATGTACATATCATTTCCCATCTCTAAGGCAGGGGTCCTCAAACTTTTTGACCAGGGAGCCAGTTGAAAGGTGCCGGTGCTGGGCATGGGCCGAAAAGGTGGTGCCTGGTCGTGTGTGCGGGCCAGCAAGGGGGCAGGGGCAGCGCGTGTGGGCATGCGCGCTGAGGTGGAGGCAGGGCGTGCAGCGAGGCAGGGGTAGGTGTGTGCAGCAAGGTCAGGTGGGGTGGGCACGTGCCATGAGGCAGGCACACAAGGCAGCGGCTTGCTCGCTTGGAGATCATTTTCTCGCTTGGTGGGTCAAAACGGACATGGCGGGTCGGATCCGCTCCCTGGGCCGTAGTTTGTGGACCCATGCTCTAAGGTGTTCAAAAACAACTGACTTTGTTGACACTTTTTCCCATTATGAATTTTTTCATGAGGCACATCTTTCACTAATATATTAAATTAAAATATATCCTGGAAATAAAAGCTGAAAAAATAGGTTACTCAAATTATTAGCTGTGAAATAGGAAATTTTAACATATTTATATTACAATTAAATTTATTAGGCATCAGGGTTGGTATATTTTTACTGACTCTAACTCCATGTTTCCGACTCCACAGCCCTGTACAATAGTCCAAGAGTCTTGGTTTTTGTAAACTTGGGTCTGATCAGAGGAAGAATATAGAAGATCTGATGCACTGTCCTCTGTATTTTCTAACTCAACATCCAGGTTTAGCCTCTGGTTGGAAAAAGATGGTATCTTTTGTGACTCAGGACATAGCTTTATCTTGTTCATTTTCTTTTGGGGCTTTGATCTGATTTTTTCACTAGATGTTTCTGCTTTCTCAATAAAATTGAAAAGTTTACTAAATTGCATTTTTTGTGATGTGCACATTCTGAATGTTTAACGTTTTTAGTCTTCAGTTTATTTGTACACATCTTGCTTTACATATCTTTGGGAGCCTAAGGTACCTTTGCCTTGTTTGAATTCAGTTGTGAATTTTTGCACTGCACCTTCACTTCCCCACATTCTGGGGATTTTGTTTTAGAGGCTTTGATAAGTACTGTTAAAGATCATTACATCCAGAAAGAAAAGATTTAATATGAGCCAAATGCTGTGGTAAAAGGAAAAGCCAGCTTTCAAGTGGCACTTTCTTTGGTTAGAGGGTTTTGGCTAGATAGGTTTTGATGGAGGACACACAGTCAAACAACTAACTCAGCTATCTGTTTTAGCATCAAGTCATTCAATTCAATTGATGGTTTATCTTTCTTGAACAAATATGACCATTCCTTTAGCACTATAGTTTGAGCTAAAGCCAGCTCTGTCACCAAGTTTAGGGAGTGAGCATAATTCACCCAATTTGCATGGGATTGCCTTGTAAGATCCAAGGATCAGTCTAAAATGGTCTCCAAAGGACTAGAGATTTTTTCAACCATTACTTCCTCTAATTTTCTCTTCCTCTCTAATTAAAAAATTCTGGGATTTTTGATTGACCTACCTTAACTTTCCAACCTTCTGGTGGACTGCTCTCAAAATTAGGTTAAATACTTAATCTTGATATGCTTTTCTTGTGAGCATAATTGCTTTTTGCAGGTGGTTCTTCAAGCAAACAAGCTCTTTTTTCACTACAAAGTGCTGCTAGTCCTCCTATTTTCACAACTCCTCTGTTTCATTGATATCAAAATACTACTACTTCCAACCAAAGGGGAATTGAGCAATAAGGTAAAAATGACAAGCTGAAATTTTAAAAAGACAGATAAAATAGAGAACATTCATAATTGGAAAACTGTTTGGAGACCTGCAACTTGTGTTGGGTTCCCTGATGCCAGTTCAATCCATTGATATATTTGCATATATTTTCTGAAAATGTGTATATATCACCTATAATTTACAGTTCAGTGAGTATATAAAACTTTGGAAAAAATTTTACATTTTTCCATTCTTAAAAACAAGCTCTATGCCTCTTTTTTTCCTTGTATATATTTTGCATATTTTCTTTTTTAGTTATGGGAATGTCTTTAAATTACTCTAACACATAATTCTACGCATTACTACTCAGGACTAAGCTCTGCTAAATTCAGTGGGGCTTACTTCCAGATACGAAGTTTGTACCTCCATGTGGAATACAGGAAGCTTCACACTGGACAATCATGTCTTCTTTTTTATTTCAGTGTGTCTCCTGCTTCTCTCTGCCTTGGCCATCCTTAACTCCATGAAAAACAAAGTAGTAAACAAAACATAATGTCCATTGTTGGTAGGGCTGAACACGCTTTGATTGTACCTGGGCAACAATAAAATAAATATAATTTCTAATTGTTTAGAGGTATTTTTTTTTCATTCCCCTTGCTATGTTGTCTTTCTGTTTTAACAATTGTTTGATTGGTACAATTCTACCACCACAGAATCATAGAACAGCAATAATTCTATTCAGCTGATGTCTTTGCACGTGCAGTGACCAGAGAAGGTGAAAGCCCAGAACTTTCAACAAGTGAGAACTAGTAGTTGGGTTAGAGATGTTCTTGAGATGAAAATTGAAATTAGTACTCGTATTTCATTTGTAGATAGCTTCACTTCCTTGACAGAAAAAATAGGATAGCATAGTAGTAGAGTTAATAAGGATTTATAAGGCCATCGTCAAACCCCCTGCTCTGCTGCCACATGTGGTCACCCATTCACCCGCAGGCTTGTGCCTTTCCAGGTTAGCAGAGGTGAGTCAACATGGTAGCTTGATGTATAGATGTGTGATACTGGATTATGGTAAAATTATTTTTAACTGAGAAAGAAATATTTTTATTTGTATTTAAAATATTTAAAATGAAAATTCAGTTTTTACTTTAAAATATATATTGAAACCATTGTTTTTAACCATTCCGCTGTTTCTGCATGGTAGGTAAGGTTGCTGTGCCTTGAGAAATTACAGAAGTGGACTAACACTCTTGTTAACATAAATATGTTGACCCCTGCCCCTTGATCAGTTTTGAAGTTTTGTAATTGTATAGAAACCCCAGCCCCAGTCGACACAATGTATCTTCTTCTTTGTTAGAGCACATCTGGAGCACTTCTGCCAAGTCCTTGCTTGTCCTAGAGCACTGACGAAAGCCACTAACAGAGTAGCCTACATAGTGACCTTTTGGAAGTTAAACATGGTATAACTTGGATTATTGGGAATGATTTCAGGTGAGAAGGAGGCTGATGAAGACATTAGGGACTTCTCCATACTCTTTCTCACCTGCTACTAGATGGTTTTCTTCTATTAGCTGCCTCTGGGAAGGATTGTGGGAGTAAGGGAAAATAGATGAAGTTAACACCCAATGCCTCCTCTTCCGACTAGATTCTACCACATGTAAGAAAGATGGCATTGTTAATTGTTATTTTATTAATGTTAGGTTACTTTGGTGGGATTTGTATTCTTTAGGCAGCATATGGATAGCTTTTATTAATAAATAAATGATTAAATTTATAGTAGCTATTGAATGGCCCAAATTTGCAGCATTATCCATGGCCTAGCTCCCTAGCTTGATCTTCCTCATTCTGGTGGTGTTCAGATGTTTTAGGCTACAGCTTCCTTCAGACTTGGAAACATGGTCAAACACCAATAATACTGGCAGCTGTAGTCCAAAACATCTGAAGAGTACTGGTTTGGGAAAGGTTTTGTCTTTGTTTCTTGGAAAGAGAAAAGCAGCCACGAATCCTTCAGGTTATATGGCATACTTTGTCAGGCGCACTACTGATTTGGCCAGCGTGCCCACTGCTGAGAATTTTCAACTGTGCTGTTGATGATTTATGACTTATGTTAAATTTTTATTTAGTTAGAGTTGAAAACATAGCAGTGATGGATTAAAATGTGAATTCACATTTAATGTTTAAGTCCTATGATTACTTTGGTTTGCTTTATAGAAAACATAAAGATGGATCAAATGTAATGTCAAACTCTGATTTGTTACCATGTCTGAAACAATGCAATCCTGCTCATAATGATTTGTGAATGGCTTTCATACTAGTATCTGTAACCAAAGTTTAAAGCTAATTTGCAAAGCCCAGAGTTAGGCTAAATAGTGAATTGGTATTGAATCTGAACAGTTAAATCAAGCCTTTATTGTTATGTGCTGTCAGGTTGGACTTAGAGTGATCCTATGAATGAAAGCCTTCTAAAATGTCCTATCCATGGTAGTGCTGCTCAGTATTCCTAATTCAGATCTATGGCTTTCCCAAAGTTACCCAGTTGGATTCATGGATGAGCAGGGACTAGAATCCAAATCTCATGAGTCCAAGATTGCCGGTTCCATGCTCTTTATCTAGCATGATTGTCTTCTCCAGGGAGTTTTCCTTCTTGTGATGCGCCCAGTCTCAGTTTTGTCATTTTTGCTTTTAGGGAAAATTGTGACTTGATTTGATCTAGGACAAACTTGTTTGTCTTTCTTTCAGTCCTGCGTATTTGCAAAGCTCTCCTTCAGCACCATGTTTCAAAAGCATCAATATTCTTCCTGCCAGCTTTCTTCGCTGTTCAGCTTTCACATCTATGCATGGTAATCAGGGATACAATAGTGTGAGTTATCTTGGTGTCGGACTCCAGTGAAACATCCGTAGAGTTGATGAGCTTTTCTAGTTCCTACAGTTGCTTCCCCTTTCCAGTTTCAGTCTTCTTTGAGTTTTTTGGCTGTAGTCTCCTTTTGACATGATGACTTGACCTCAAGGTATGTAAAATTTTTCACAATTTCAATTTCTTCATTGCTGACTAGAGAGTTCATTAATTCTTCTGTAGTCATGATTTTTGTTTTCAGCTGAAGCTCTGCTTCACTTCCTTCTTTAACTTTCATCAGTTGTTTCGATTCACAGCTGTTCTCTGCCAGTAATTGATATCATCTGCATATCTTAAATTATTGATGTGTCTTTCATCAATTTTTGTTCCTTTTCTTATTCTAATGCAGTTTTCCCTATAATATGTTCAGCCTACAGAGATGAGATACACCCTTGTCTGATGCCTTTGCCTATGAGAAACCGTTCCGTTTCTCCGTACACTGTCCCAACAGTAGCTTCTTGTCCACAATGTAGGTTATGCACAAGCATAAGCAACTACTGAGACACATGCATTTCTTTCAGGACCATCCATACCTTCTAATGATCCACACAGTCAAAGGCTTTCCTGTAGTCTCTAAAACAGATTGCTCTTCTTCTGAAATTCTTTGGTGAGCTTCAGTACATAAAGTGTATTTCTTATATCATGGGTCCTCAAAGTATGGCCCGCCTCAGAGGTTTTGGACTCGCTCGGAGAAAACGATCTCTGAGTGAGCAAGCCACCTGCCTTACTGTGCCCACTGCCGCCGTTGCTGCCTTGCTGGCCCACGCCCACCACCGCTACCTTTCAACTGGCCCCCTGTTGAAACAGTTTGAGGACCCCTGTGCTATATGATCTTGAGTGCCTGTTCCAGCTTGAACATCAGGCATTTCTTGCTCCATGTAGGGCAATATTCTTTGCTACACTTTGAGCACTTTTCTTGCATGGGAAATTGATGCAATGCACTTACGGTAACTGCAGGTTTTTTTGCATTTCCTTTCTTGGGGATTGGAATGCATATTGAATGTTTCCGTCTATGTGAAGCAGTGGGGTGTGGGTTGGTATGCTTGTATGTTGACACAGAGCATAGCTGCACAGGGGAGTGCTACTCTAGTAAGCAAACAGTTGCTTCAGCTGAGCATGGAAAAAGATTAGGAGCAGCTGGCTGAGGACACACCCAGGGGACTGTGTGGACTAATGAGAGAGAGAGGCAGTAAACTAGGGAGGAAGAGTGCACCTTGAAATTGAATTTCAACCACCATTAGCAGCAGTGATGGAGGAAGATAGAAATCATGCAAGTGCTGAAACCTTGCAATTGTCTGAACACAAAACGTAGGTTAGAAACCTTGCTGAACAGTAACCATGTGGTAACCATGCAGCATGGGTTAGCATTATGTGTAAACTCATCCATTGAATAAGAAAATAGCCATAGTGCATCTTTGTCTTATCTGATGACAGACTTTAATGCCCTTTGTTATATAATCACGTAGATCTACCCTTACTTGCATAACATTATTTTGACAGTCTTCGAATTAACCAGAGTAACCTTTTATCAATATTTGTGTTAGAGTGTTTTTCCCATAGGCATAAGCTATATACTGAATCAAAAGTCAAGGTCAAATCTATAAATGTTGCATACATTTTATTTGTGGACTCTTTGGTAGTTTTTTTTAAAGATTAATTAGATGGTGAAGGACAAAGCAGTGCTCCATAGTGTTGTGCCCCTTTGATAGCCCATCTGTTCTTCACTAATGATTTTGTCAGCTTCTCTCTAGGTTTCCAATTTATTTAGAAAATATTGGAAGCAGTGCTTAGAAGTGACACTCAATAGGCTTATTGATCTGTAATTTTTAAAATTAAATTTATTTTCTTTTTAAAAGATTGAGGTCAGTACAGTAGTGGTCCATCTTGAAGGCAGAAAATATATTGAGATTATATATCTAAACAATTAAGACATATGATGAGGAAACTAATCTGTAGTCTATAATACTGGCATCCCATCTGGGAAATATGTGAAGTCATTTGGCAAAAAAAAAGTTGTTTAAAAATCAATGCTTAGCCAGTCTTATTTACTTTTTTCCCCTAGGAAAACCACTTCTGAATTATTCTTTATATTAATCCCAGCACTTTAATCTCATTGTTAAATGGTCAGAACCCATGTGTGCATTAAAGTTCCCTGTTCTGTGAAAGATCCTGTGACAGTGTTTCTTTCAGCTGCTTGTTGCTGTCCTTCAGAAGCTTCTCTGCCCCTATCACCACCTGAGAAATCTGTTCTCTTCTGCTGATGTGACTGTTTGGAAGTTTGCAGCTTTGTACAAGAGGTAGCAACTTAAACCATCCCAAAGAAAAAGAAATGCAAGAAAGCAAAATGGCTGTCTGAGGAAGCTTTACAAATAGCTGAGGAAAGAAGGGAAGCGGAAGGCAAGGGAGAAAGAGAAAGATACACCCATTTGAATGCAGAATTCCAGAGAATAGCTAGAAGAGATAAGAATGCCTTCTTAAATGAACAGTGCAAAGAAATAGAAGTAAACAATAGAATAAGGAGGACCAGAGACCTCTTCAAGAAAATTGGAGAAATGAAGGGAACGTTTCATGCAAAGATGGGCATGATAAAGGACCAAAATGGCAGGGACCTAACAGAGGCAGAAGAGATTAAGAAGAGGTGGCAAGATTACTCAGAAGAACTTCGGCGAATGGGGTGGCATAAAAATGTTTTAATAAAATAAAATAAATAATAAACTATACAAGAAAGAGCTTAATGTCCCTGATAACGTCCCATCAGTGGAGTGGTCACTGATTTTGAGCTAGACATCCTGGAATGTGAAGTCAAATGGGCCTTAGGAAGTCTGAGCAACAGCAAAGCTAGCAGAGGTGACAGTATTCCAGCTGAGCTATTCAAAATCCTAAAAGGCGATGCAGTAAAAGTGCTACACTCAATATGCCAGCAAATTTGGAAAACTCAACAGTGGCCACAGGATTGGAGAAGGTCCATTTACATTCCAATTTCAAAGAAGGGCAATGCCAAAAAATGTTCAAACTACTGCACCATTGCACTCATTTCACCTGCTAGCAAAGTTATGCCCAAAATCCTACAAGCTAGGCTCCAGCAGTATGTGGACCGAGAACTACCAGAAGTACAGGCAGGATTTCGAAGAGGGAGAGGAACTAGAGATCAAAT
>NW_025336100.1:5787003-5835651 GCF_004798865.1 Varanus komodoensis | reverse complement strand
GGAGCATGGAGAAAGCTAGGGAGTTCCAGAAAAACATCTACTTCTGCTTCATTGACTATGCTAAAGCCTTTGATTGTATGGATCACAACAAATTGTGGCAAGTTCTTAAAGAGATGGGAGTCCCAGACCATCTTATTTGTCTCTTGAGAAATCTGTATGCTGGTCAAGAACCAACAGTGAGAACTGGGCATGGAACCACTGATTGGTTCAAAATTGAGAAAGGAGTTTGGCAAGGCTGTATACTGTCGCCCTGCCTATATATGTAGGAGTACATCATGAGAAAGGCAGGGCTAGGGGAATCACCAGTTGGAATTCAGATTGCCAGGAGAAATATCAACAACCTGTTGATGAACCTTATGTTGTAAGCTGTCCAGAGATGCAAGTAATTGGATGGCATACAAATTTTATAAATAATAAATACACCTCAGATATGCAGATGATAGCACTCTAATAGCAGGAAGTGAAGAGAAAGTACAGAGCTTCTTGATGCGGGTGAAGGAGGAGAGCGCAAAAGTTCGCTTGAAACTCAATATTAAAAAAAACTAAAATCATGTCACCTGATCCTATCACTTCCTGGCAAATAGATGGGGAAGAAATGGAGGTAGTGACAGATTTTATTTTGTTGGGCTCTAAGATCACCGCAGACAGTGACTGCAGCCAAGAAATTAAAACGCTTGCTCCTGGGGAGGAAAGCTATGGCAAATCTAGACAGCATACTTAAAAGCAGAGACATCACCCTGCCAACAAAAGTGCATATAGTCAAGGCTATGGTTTTCCCAGTTGCAATATATGGCTATGAAAGCTGGACCATAAGGAAGGCTGAGTGCTGAAGAATTGAGGCCTTTGGATTGTAGTGCTGGAGGAGACTCCTGCGAGTCCCTTGGAACGCAAGGTGATCAAACCAGTCAGTCTTAGAGGCGATCAACCCTGACTGCTCTTTAGAAGGCCAGATACTGAAGATGAAACTCAAATACTTTGGCCACCTAATGAGCAGGAAGGACTCCTTGGAGAAGAGCCTAATGCTGGGAACAATAGATGGCAAAAGAAAAAGGGGATGGCAGAGAATGAGGTGGCTAGATGAGGACTATCTTCCACTTCCAGGAATGTGGTACAGGGACCACAGCCACTGTGTGTAAGCAGCAGCTGGTGTTAGCTGGTGTTAGTCATGCTGGACGATTCTATGTTAGGCTTGGGCGAGTGCGCAGCCACAGCAACAGGATGTTCCCTTCTGTATTACTGACTTTGTATACTATATTTAGCAGTTTTCAGACAGCAAACTGCAACAAAAAACCAAGCAACCAAACAAAAAACCTCAAGCAAACAAAAACACGAACATTTATGATAACTCCCACACAGCTGAAAGTAGCCAAGATAGATATAGCAAATGTTTTAAATCCACAAAATAAGGATGAGCCTTCTCTAGTCCCTGAATACAGCTGCCTGTTCAAATTAAATCCTAGAAAGAAGTGACTAAAATATAAAAATAAATACAAAGGTCCTTATCTAAAGAGATAACAAACATGTAGAGTTTAAAATATTATAGAGCTTCGGGAGGTAAAACCACCCTGAGTTCAAGAATATCATACGATATGATGTATACTTCTGCCATAGAGATAAATTCTCATTTTTTAAAAAAAGTTTTCTGATGTATATTAGTAGTAATCAGATATTGGAGCAGGATGAGGATGCCCTTCATGTTAATTTTCCATGTGTAGATTTCTCAAAAGGGCACTTTCTTTTGGCTCCTGCTTTTATTGAGAAAATTTAAAAAGCAATAATGAATATGAATACAGTAAAACCTTGGATCGCGAGTTACTTGATCTGTGAATGTTTTGCAAGACGAGCAAAAAGTTTTTCTAAATTTTAACTTGATAAATGAGGATATTTTGCAGTATGAGTATTACGTGCGCTTTGCCTGCTGAGTGTCATGTCACAACTGAGCGCCGGTTCTCTCTCTTGCTGCAGGTGTGAGTACAGCATCGTCTCCCCACCCCCAGCGTGCCCGTGATCGTGCCTGCCTCCCCACCTGAGCATGCCTTCCCCCCTGAGCGCATCTACCTCCCCCCTGAGTGCACCCGTGATCACACCTGCCTCCCCCCTGCTTCAAATTTTTGTGATTAAAAGAAAAAGTTACAGAACGGATTAACCTTATTTACATTGAACCTTATGGGGAAATTCGCTTTGATATAGTATTATCATTATTATTATTATTGTTGTTGTTGTTGTTATTGTTATTATTATTATATACAAGTGCTTTGGATTACAAGCATGTTTCCGGAACGAATTATGCTCGTAATCCAAGGTTTTACTGTACTGGGAAGTCATCTGGTCCGCGTGAGTTGAGTGTTATGAAATATTCTCCAACATCCCCTAAGCCGTTGTTGTTTCTGTAGTTATATTTTTGAATCTGACATCTTTAATTGTCATTAGCTGATGTTTATATAGTTGTGATTTCTAAGCCTGGCAAGGATCATACTTATTGTGCCAAGTATCAATCTGTTTTGTTAATTAGAATAAATGTTAAAATCTAATAGCAATTCTGCTTTTAGACTGCAACATATTAACACAGGTTCAACCAGTTGAGGTGGGATTCATTAAACTCCATTTTAATACAGTTAAGATGGATATTACACCTTGGTTGCATTTACACATAATAGTGAACAATACCATGTGGTTACTGCTTGGCATGGTTTATTACCTTGTCTCCTGGATTCAGACAGACATGTGGTTTCCATGCATGAGTTGTTTCTGCTCTCCTCCATCTTTCATCCTAATGGTGGCTGGTATCCCATCACCCTTCAGTGGAAAATCAATCCCAGGGTGCACTGCTGCTGCCTGTGTCACCTGCCTCTCCTTCATTGATGCACACACTCCCTGGTTGTGGCCTCAGCCAGCTGCTTCTCTCCGAGTTTTTTTCCCCTGCAGCTCAGAGGTAACACTGCCTACTCACTAGAGTGGCACTATTGCTCTAGAACAGTGGTTTTCCACAGCTGGTGACCAGCGAAAACAGGAAACTACCTTGGGGACTGCTGAGGCAGAAACAAAGAGCCATTTCTCCCTGCCCCGGGGGCACCAGTGCACACTCCATAAATGTGATGCCAACCAAGAAAGAGGTGGTGAAGCACAGCCAACCCCGGTGTTGGTCTGCGGCGAGTGAGATGCAGCCCCCCATGAACCGGCAGGAAATCTCTGGCAGACCAGCACCGGTTCATGGACTGGCAGTTGAAAACCATTGCTCTAGAGGAACACTGCATGGTCCTGCACTCTTTTCCAATGTGAAGCATACACACCCACACCCCTATCCTACCTCCTCCCTGCTCTCCCCTGCCACACATGTGTCCATGCCCTCCACCACCTTGTGGAGGACTTGCATACACTGGAAGGGTCTGCTTTTCCCCTGCACCCAGGCACTTGGATGGTATCAGTGTGGGCACTTATTCTACAGGTGGAGGTGGTGTGTCCTGCTGGGAGGAGTTTTCAAGGGAGCATGTGTGGACATGCACCTGGGAAAGCTTTTTGGTTGATGACTAGGAATGTGTTTGTTGTGTAGTCATGACAAGGGGTATAAGGGGCAGTGGGGTCATTGGAATGTCAGGGACAAGATAGGAGTGGAGCAGAGGGTGTGAGAGTGGGAGATATGGGCTTTTCAGAGTGAGCATTCAGTTGGTGATGCTGGTGCACAGCCTGTGCTCTCTTCTTTTGGGTCACTTTTGCAAGAGGAGAGCGCTGGCTGCACAAGTAGACTACATGGTAAGCAGTTTCTTGGTGCTGCTCAAACAATCTGCAACTATAAGAAGTAGCAGGCATGCCTGTCTCCAGGGCCACTGTTGTGGGAGGTAGCGTTGCCCAATGCCTTGCTGGTGCCAAAATTCTGGAGCTGAAGGTGGGTATATGAAGGTTGCATGTGGAAAAAGGAAAAAAAAGGAGTGCATAGCAGCCAATCAGAGCACTGGTTGTTGCATGTCAGCAGTTACTAAGCAGACTTGGATAGTGACAAGCTCTGGCAGGGGTATCTGCTGCTGCCATGGCCATTCTTTGAGCAGAACTCTATGGTAGAAGCATGGAAACTATACAAAAGCATGGCTTCTCAGTTCAGACTTGCAAGAAAGGCAGAGTGAAATCTGGAAACCATAGAATAGACCGTTGTTTATTTGTGTGGGTCTGTGGAGCCCATTCTTATCATGCTTCACCATGATTGCTGTGTTTCAACAAAACAAGGCACACAACTGCAGTTTCCAGTGTGTGGCTTATCATTATGCTTGCAATTTGGCCCTTGAATTGTTTATTCTATATGTAGACTTATTTTATATCTGGTAGCTATTTTTGAAAATTTGAATGGCTTGTTCTGTAAATATTGGTGGCTGCCATCCTTGCCATAGATTTATTTGGAAAGAATAACAATTTCAAATTAAAGAATGCAGATTTGATTTTTTAAATTTGATTTTGAGTTACAGTCAGATTTATTTGTTGACTTGTATTATTTTTATTTACCTTTAATAAACCTTTTTATTTTCCCACTATTTTAAGAACTAGGAATTTTAATTGGTTTTAAAACTCACAATCGCATTTTGATTTTGTTTTTGTTGGTATTATGTTTTTGTTGTTTATTGTTATTTGTTGCTTTGTTTATTGATTGCTATAGTTTTTGTAAGCTGATTTTTGTATAGAATGGGATATAAATATTTTAAATAAACAAACTTTTTTCTTTTCCATTAGTTTTTCCACTTAGCCACCTGGTTGTTTGAAATCTTCATGACTATACTTTCTCCAAATGGATAGCATTAGATTCTTGGCACAATAAATGAGATAGGACTGTTTCTACCATTAAAGATGTGTGGCATGATATCAATTGCAGTTTAATCTGTATCCTCATGCTAAACTGAATTTGTGAGGGGACCCAGATTTTAAACAGTTGGAAAGAAGATGTTCATTTATTGGACTTGGATGGAAAAATTGATTTCTGTTGTGGATCAATTAATGGTTTCTGATGATGAGTTTAGGTCATTTTCTGTTTTGTGTACCAAATAGAATGTAGGTACTATGGTTGAATAGCAAGCTTTGCAATTACAACACTTCTTATAAAGTAGATTTGGCTCTGCTTCTTTTGCAGTTCAGAGTCTCCTTCAGTAGTGGAATTAGTTAATAAGGCTGACCATTGCTTCTTCCCATGATACAATTCTGTAAATAATAGTGAGTGGTGAATAAATAGGATATACAGGGTCTGAAATAGGAATGGAATAATGAGTTGGTTTATTCTGTTCTTCATGGTCTCTGTGTGTAACGCAGACGGTCTGTGTGCCTGTGTGGAGCCTGTTGTCAGAAATATTTCATAGTTAAGAGTGTTTTGGTGGGAATTCCTTCTCCACCTGGTGTTTGGTGTATGGGAAGAGTACCTGCCCATTCCCTCAATACTTTTTTGACTGCTTTTTGGTGCCTTGGGAAGTCCTACCTTTTTCTCCTCCCACAAGCATTTTATCTCTATGCTTCTTTCTCATCTAAAAATCTTTCTACCTCAAGCCATCTCATCATCTTCTCTTAATTTTTTTTCTCAACTGTTACCTTTTTTAACCATCCTTCCTGTAAAATACAAATCTCTTCATTCCCCCCTCACTATCTCCAGTACCCACTTGTCTTTCTGTTTCTTGAATTGTATTATTTTGACTGACTGATGGTATGAAAGGCACCCTTATATAAATGTGTGTGGTACATCAGCAAGCACCTGCCAACAGATGGACTCTGGCTATACTTGCTGGGCCTTGGTAAAGGGCTGCTGATATTGCCAAATCTTACTAAGCAGGTCAGGAAGCATTGGGCAGACTGCCTTTGCATGGAAGCCTGGAGTGAAGCACTCTGGGCAATGGATTCCACCAAGCTGCTGGAGCTAACTTGCTGTTTGCCTTCTGAGGCCCTCTCTTCACCTCAGTCTGTGCTGCCTGCAACTAGCACTGCAGCCACAGGCCAGTCACCTCTGCTGATTCCAGGGAAATCCCTGAATTTAAAAAAAAAGCTAAGAAATTGGCTCAAAAAGCCAAGGAGGCAAAGTTGGTGGGTGCTGAATCCTATTTTTGACATGGTACACATGGAGGAATCAATGCTGGTGGCCATATCACTCCTGCCAACTGTATTGCAAATTGTCCAGCATTCATGGAAGGCCCTGCCAGTAATGGCACCAAAATCAAAGAAGTTGGAGAACATAGATAGCATGCGGGAGAAGGACATGACTTTCCTTTTCCAACATCTGAAGCTAAATTCTATTGTAGTGGACTTGGTACAAGGAAGGTCATGCTGTGAGCACTCCATACTTGTGGGCAAAGAGAAATGCCACCTGAATCTTATGGGGAAGCACATCTATTTAACCTTGGCACTGGGACTCTGGGTGGCCAACAACCAGGCTACTGTGGCAAGGTACCAGCTTTTCCTATTGGAAGAGATGGGATCTCCATGTGACCACTTGCTTGAGCAAGAGAGGGAATTTGACTGAGTATTCCAGTAGACTGTGGTATGAAGGCCATGATTGGTGCTGTGGTGCTACAGAGGTGCACCTGGCTGTGCTCATCTGATCTGTCTCAAGTGGTCTGAGTCCTGCCTTGAAGACCTGCCATTCCCTTGGGAATGGCTCTTCATCATGAAGACTGACAAGTGTATGGACTCCATCAGTAAGGAATTGACCACAGTGAAGAGGATGAGGATTTCCCCCCCACCCACCCCCATTGTGATCACATAAATAGTTTGGTTCTGGTGTACTCTTGGTAGTGTATGACCATCTCATTTGGATTTTCTATGCCAGCAGAGATGGAAAAATGGTACTGGTAGGTACTGCCAAGCACAAAAACATTTAGATGAGGATCAGTGGCAGAAGTGATTAATTCCTTGGGCTGGTCCCTTTTCTCTTCCCATTTCCCACCCGAGAAGCAATAATTTAGGATTCCTGTGTTCTGTCTACTGTGGAGAAAGTATTGAATTCGTCTCTCCCACACCTTGGTACTATAAAGAGTACAGTTTCATCTCTAGCCTTGCTTGAGGATATAGAATTGTTACTTTTGAAGAAAGCGATAGAGTGGGTCAGCTCCTCCCAAACTCATCTCAGATTCTTCTCCAGATACTTTATGGAATCAAAATTGGGTGAAGGGCTCTGAGTGATCCTGGTCCTGAGAGACATCAGCTCCCATTATCTTAGAAGAATTTCCAGATGGTCATCTTACAAACTATCTTGCCCATACTACAGAAAGGAGATGGTTTCCCCTTCCTCACTCTGGCTTACCAAGTCACTGGTTTCAGGATGCTTCTCTGGCAAGCCAGAGTGAGAAAAGGGTGTGGTGGGAGAATCCACTGCCATGTACAGCACCCAACTGGACCCCAGTGCTCAAATGGTTCCAGTCCCTGCTGGTGGCTTCTTCATGTATGTGAGGTGCTTCACTCTGGCATGTGCAGAGGGCAGAGAGGGAATCAGCTGGGTGCTGCTGTTCCTTTCCATGGAACTCTCCAGCAGCTTCTCACCTCTGCTGCTAATTTGCAAGGAACAGTGTGAGGAGCTTAATACTGGCACATGCAAAGTGGTGGCATGAGGGAATCTGCTGCTGCTGTGTGTGCTGCTGCCACCTTTGCAGCTCATGAGATAGGGTATGGTATGCATTGCAGCATGCAGCCCCTAATTAGGCACTGCTGTTCAGCGGATTCTTGCCAGTTCAGTGGAGGAATCAACTAAGCAGCGCTGTTCTTTCCTAGTGCCAACCAGCTGATCACCCACTCCTGCCCCAAATAAGATCCTTAGAACCATAGATGCCTCTGACATTTACACCAAATGGCAGCTGTCAGTGGTGTTCTCTGATTAGCTTCTTGGAAAGAGTGGTGGCTTTGTGTTTCTAGACTCGGTAACATGCCAAGGTATATTTTTCGGTTTGGCTGAAACAACAAGCAATCATGGTGCTGAGAAACCATAGAACAGACAGTTGTTTCTGTTTGTAATTTCTCAAAAGCAATTGTGCCATGCTGAAATACCACAATGGGGGTGAGATGGCATGACAAACCAAAACAGACAAAACCCCACAGCTGCTTGTTGTGTCGTGTCATGTGAACCCTCCCATTGTCTGCCTTGTGTTCTTCCTAGGGGAAGAGGTGTGGCCAGGAAAGCATAATGTTTTCCAAACTTCTGTTCATTGGATATCACAGTAGCAGAGGTATTCAATTATCAGATGTCATCTTTAACCCTCCAGATGACTATTGTTGTTTAATATCAGTTTAATCCCGTAACGTGTAAAGACAAAGCTATGATACATTGTTGGTGGTGTTCTGCTGTTCAGACGTGTCTTGACTATAAGTGATCTCATGGGCCAAATTTTGCCATAGTTTTTGATGCAGTGCCACCTCTTTCAGCTGAACTATGCTCTGGCTCACATCCTCTTTGATGGAGTCGAACCACCTCACCCTTTGGCAACCTGGTTTTCTCTTGCTGCTTAGCATTCCAAGAGTATTAGGCTTGAATGGTAAATTGACTTATAGTTAATTGCAGTACTTTACTGAATTTTCTCATTCTTTCCCAGTGCTGTTAATACAGTGATGGTAATCCATAAGCAGGACTACTGTTGTGAATAATAGTCCATCTGCAGCTAAAAAGGAACAATATATGAATGGCCCACACCATTCTAAAGATAGTTATGCCACTTTGCGGTTCTGTCTGGTACGATTTGTCTCAAAAATGGTTTGCATATTCTCAGTGACTCCAGTGCTAATTATTAGTGGGGTGAATTTACATTTGCTTCCTCTAGGGCATCCAGTATAATTTATTACTTTCTTATCCATAAGGAGTTGAAAAATCTGGGCTGCTACTTAACGAATCGCTGAATGCATTGATATTGACCATGTTTTATTAGAATTATCCCTTCTAATATTGGGGAATAAAATTAGAACAGCTTCCATCTTCTACTGTAAATGTTTCTGGAAGCTAAAATATCAGATGGTTAGTAAGACATCAGTGAAGTACTTTAATTGGTCTGCTGAATTACCTGGTGAAGTAAATTGTCTCAGAAAAAATACTGCTAAAGAGGGTACTTACAGTTTTAAGATGGCATTCCAAGAAGAAGAGTCATGTGAAGAACCTCAGGTAGTTCCATTTAGTTTGGAGGATCACATCTGGAACACATCACTGCACTAGTTGTTCTCCTCCTTAGGCTCAGAGTTCCCTGGGTTCTCACAGTGGTTTCCTGGACTTGATATATTCTAGATGTTTCTACTTTGGTCATACAGGCCAGGGCTCTGCATGAAGGGAATTCTCTCAGCCTCTGTTCTTCCAGTCATTCATGGGACTGCTACTCCTTTGCTTGACAGAAACTACTTTTGAGACGGTACTTTGTAGACAAAACCACTTTGGATTTATAATGGAAGGGAGAACTGAGATTCTTACTGGTCTTTACAATGTTAGTACTGCTCTTGTATGCCTGGTTAGGACCATCATCATGTGTTAGCTGCTGTTTTGAAGTTACTGTTAGACTTGAAATCATTTACGTTGCTATCACTAGCGCTTCCTGATCTTCCCTATCTCCCAGAAAGGAACTTGAAGGCACTGAGGACATTTAACTTGGAGTTGGCTTACTATTTAGATAGCATTGAACAATATCACTGCTGTTTATTACTTTAACAAGAAAGAGGGTCCCCAGTCCTGAGCAATGTTTGCTTGACCTTGGAAATCTGTGAATGGTGCATTCCTTAAAATAATACTCTTCACAGTTCATGTTGCTGGGGAGAGCAATATTCACATGGACATTTGAGTAAAACTCTTCTAATTGCATGAGTGGATGAATTGGTACTCCACAGTCTGTCCTGGAGGTGGGACACACTGCAAGTGGACCAGCCCACCAGAGCGATAAACTGTCAGTCCCATTACTTCTGCAGTAGGGTGGGCATTCACCCAGGGTCATATTGAAACCCATATGCAGCTACTGTTGCAGCTACTGTTTTTGCATTTCTTTCTCCCTTTTCTCCCGTTAAGAAGATTCCTGAGTAGAATTGGGTTGCACAAGACAAATTGCAGTCCCCTCATCCCTTTGTTGCCAAGTTTGTCTTGGTTTGCATTTGTTCTACAGTTTTCCTTCAGAGAGTACCTTAGGCTTCTATCTGCTTATAATACTAGGTGTATAGATTGTCCATTTTGACCTTGCCACTCTTCCTGATAGCTTTGAGGAAGAGTAAAAGTTAAGTGAAAGTTTCCACTTTCCACTTAGGTGAAAGATCCTCCGGAACTTGATATTTAAAGCTGCAAGGGAGCTATCTGATTGAAAGTCATATGTGATTAAATGGAAATAGTTTACTGTTTTTCAGGGTAGATTTGATTTATATCAGGTCAGTTTAAATCATGGTTTAAATCACTAGTCAGTAAGACTAGATTTAAATCACAGTTTTCTACATAAAGGCTCATTCTAGCTGGTATAATCTTAATATTTACATTCAGCTGAAAGTTTAATTTTTAGAATAACTTTTTCAGATTATTTTTACAGTTTTAGTAAAAATTACTGCTCTGGTTATATTATTATATATTATATTAATCATAGATAGATACTTATGAAATTAAATGTGAGGTATTTGCATTTTGTCTGCCTGCCTGCCTTAACCATAGGTAGATGAACTTCACTGAAATATTCCCAAGCTGGGTCTCATTTATAGTCAGCTACCATTATAGGTTTTCTCCCCCAGGGAAATATTAATATGGTAAACCTCAGGCTATACACAAAAAGAGCCAAAGACTGTGGAGTATTGAGCTCAAAAGGTTTCACTTTCATTTGCACTGCGTGCCCCTCCCTCCTCAAACTTAGCTTTTTGAGCAGATCTGTTCCACTCCCAACAATCTTGTTCTGTTCATTGATTTTTTTAACTCAGTATTTAAGAGGTAAAGAGTTGATTCTCTGTATGGAGAGTTGCAAAAGAACAATGGGATTAAGTTTTTTTTTTCTCAACTCTGTTTATTATATAACATTTTTGCTGTGAAGAAGAGGCATGTGATCTCTGCAAACACAAATTCAGTTTTGAGAACTGTAAAACCAAGCATTGGTGATAATATCTTCAAGAGAGAAAAATCACCCAATAATCTTCTAGAAACTTCTGGAAGAGCATGACATTGTGAAGGGATTGATGGAATTCATTTAGCAAAAGATTTAAACATTGCATGACTATACAGTAGTCCCCTGAAATTTGCTGGGGTTATGTTCCTAACACACCCGCAAATTGTGAAAAACCGCGAATTTGGTGCCGGCGGTGGGTGCCAGCCGCCAAGGTGGTGCAGGCGGGAGGTGCAGGCCGGGCCATGTGCGAGCACGCATGGCGAGACTGGGGCAGGGGCGCGTGCGCGCAGAGGTAGTTTTCTCCAAGCGAGTCCAAACTTGGAAGAAACAATCTCTTTGCGAGTAAGCCACCTCATGGTGAGGCGCCGGCTTCCTCACAAGGAGATTGGCCTGGATTCGCTTGGAGAAAAATCTTGTGAAAGACTGAAGCTGTGAACGCTGAACCGTGACTTCATGGGGGTATACTGTACAGCCTCATGTTACATAATTAAAAACTAATCCTTATTTCCTAATGCATAACTGTTGCACTATAATGTATCTTAAACAGAAAACTATCTTTAGATAGATGTTTCCTCAAAAAGCATTTAAAAAATCCAATTTAAATAAAAAATCCTGTATAAATCAAAACATCTGATTTAAAAAAAAATAAAAATAAAAATCACTGATTTTTATCCACCCTGTTGTTTTTGCTGTTCTTCATGATTTTGGTCTTCTGTTTTGAGGGTTTTTGTCATTTCAGTAAAAAAGCCTGATGATACTGTCCTCCATTGGAACTCTCAACATGTAAATACTGCTCTTGCATAAACATATACCTCCATGCATCTGTGAATCTAAATGAAAATAGACACTCAGAAGAGGTCATTATGCCTCCGAAATTCATCCAGCTGTTCCTTTTAAAAACAACATACTATAAAACACCACACTGAACCCATGCGCTCCACATGTGTCTGAAATTTGACAGGCTTCATTCCTTCATAAGTGGCCATTAGGCTTGGAGATTTCAACTGCAGATCTCTTCCGCTCCTCCAGAGTTACCATGGGCCTTTTCCTTGCTTCTCTGTTGAATGGTCTTCTTACCCAGCTAAGAATTATCATTCTCATCATTTGAATTTTGGTAGATGGCCTTTTCTAGGCAGAGTTGTGGTTTAGCCATATTCTTTCCATTTTGTAATAATGGTTTTGCTGGTGTTCCAGGGAATGTTTACAGTTTGGAATCTGTTTTTAAACCAAGCCTGGTCAGTTCTACTGTACAACTTTATCCTGGAGTTGATTTTATATCTCCTTGATCTTAATGAAGCTACCTACTGGGATATCTTCTAAAAAACAAAAACAAAACAAAAAAACAAACCTCTGGGGCCTTCCAGAAACATATACATGTACTCTGGTATCACATGACACTGGAATTGCAAACAGGTAGACTCTGTTCAGCTGTAAATGACATCTAGAGGTAGTGGGTTTCTGTGACATACTTAGGCATGTCACAGAAAGGGGGTGGATGCAACTAAGAATCTTGAATATTTTGTACACATCATACCAATTACATCATTTCATCAATTTCTGTGACATGACAAAGTGGTATTTGTGGATTTTTCATACATGTCCATGCCAAAGAACTTGTTGAGAACTATCAAGCATCACTTTTCTGTGTCTTGCTTTGGGTTTCTCTCCCAAGATGAACTGAGCAGCTGCCACATCATTATGTCAGATGGCTTTGCTAAAGATTGAAATTAGGTTCTTGTTTGCTTACCACCAACAAACCAATGGATGAAGGGAAATAACCAGTGACAGCTGGGAACAGTAGTTGCTCATCTATGTAAAGTATTAGCAAGACAAGTGTTGCTTTTGCCTTTGACAGAATTTGTGTACAATAATTCATGTTCTTCAGCTTGACAGACTTCATTCATTGATCATTTTGGGGACCATCCAAAGACTTTTCCTTCCAATTTGACCACAATTGCCATTCCAACAGTTGGTCAGTTTTGAAGAGTTGCAGTCAATGTAACAGCTGTTACATGAACAATTGGAAAAAAGTAAAATTGGATTATAAATACTGACTGACATTGTCAAGAAGAGTGTGTTTTGGGGGTGGGGAATGGGGGTGGTTGCCTATTTTTCCTTTGTTAAAACGCATTGACTGTTTAGAAGCCAATGTTGTAACACAACCTACATAGCTCGATGGAAGAGTGGCTTCCTTGTACATTTTTGCATAATAAAAACTAATAGTATTACCACTGATATACTTGTTTTCAGGTAGTGTCTCTGATAAAGATTTGGTAGACTTTTATATTAGTGGCACTTTTAAGAAAGCTAAAGGAGTAGCTAAACTTAAAGTAATAGCACTGTCATGAGCTTTATTTATTTATTTTTCCATTTTTGTGTTGCCCTTCTACTCTGATCTGATGTCCTCCAGAGGGACATTTTCATTTGATCATTCAGTATAAAATGTATTAATTGACATGTTATTGTTTATGATCCTATTTTGCATTTTCTTGCTTTGTTCATTAGTGTCTTAGTCATTTGTTTACTATTACTCCAGATCATTTCAAAGTTTGGGAAAATTTTAATGCTATTTTGGATAGCAGTAATTGCCCTTGCAAGTTTCAATCTATAATCTGTACAATGTTGAAGAACTAAATGGCTGAGTTAGAATTGATTGATGTGTGGCATATGTTGCATCCTTTGTTGTGGGAGTATACTTTCTGTTGTTATGCATCAAAGTTGTTCTAACTTAGATTATTTTTTGGTCTTTTCACAAATAACATTGTGTGACACTGCTGTTTTCTGCATTGCCCCAGTCCATGTAGGAATTGTACTGTCCAGCTTATTTAAATCTTCTGGCACTTGATATATTATTTATTGCCTAATGAGAACAATTTTTAAACAAATTGCTTGTAAACTTACTGAAGGGTTTGAGTGAGTACAACCACATTTTGTGTGTGAAATGGGATGCTTTGAAGTCAATACCCAATCCTAGACCTACATGCAGTGAACTGATTCATTTAAACCAAAAAAATTGAATGGTTTCTCTCCAAGGCATTTTGTCATTACTTAAAAAAGGGAACTGGGTTGCGTCTCTGGATTTGAAAGATGCTTATTTTTATAAAAACATTCACCTGGACTACAGAAGCTTTGTCTGATTCAAGATCAATACTGAACTCTATGAATTTAGGGTGCTGCCATTCAGTCTCCGTATGGCACCGAGGGTTTTCACAAAGTGTATGGCACCAGTATGCGCTCATCTAAGACTACAAGGGGTACAGATCTACTCATATTTAGATGATTGGCTATTAGTCTTTCCATCTAAACAAGAACTGTTAACCTCCATTTCAATAACATGTAGTCTATTAGAACAAATTGGACTGTGTATCAATAACAAAAAATCCATGTTTGTCCTCTCACAGTTGATTATATGCATCGGGGCACAACTAGACTCTCTACCAGCTTGCACTTATCTACCCACAGATTGGGTGAAGAAACTAATCCGCTTGGTGCTTGTGATCCAAACCAAAAACCGTGGTACGGAAAATACAACAAATGTTTGGCCGTATAGCATTGACTGTGGCTGTAGTACAATATGCAAGACTTCATATGAGACCTCTTCAAATGTGGTTTGTGAATGTGTATAAGGACTCTTCAATGAAACACATAACACTTGCTCCAATCTGTACGAGGAAGACTTGTGTGGTGGACAGATGGTTCCAGTCTGATCCAGGGAATGCCATTCATGCTTCTAGAACCAATGACGATGCTACCCAATGTGTCCTCCTCTGGTTGTGGAGCTTACTCCACTAGACTCAAGGGATTTGGAGTGGATTGGAATTCAGGAGACACATAAATTACTTACTTCTTGAGGTGTACAAAGTGTTGTGATTACTACAAAATGTATTGACTGGGAAACACATTCAAGTGGCTACGGACAATAAAACAACTGTGTTTTATATAAACAAACAAGGAGGCACGAGATCTGCCCTGTTAGTTCACCTGAGTACTTGCATCTGGGACTGGGACTGGTGTATCCAGAAATGGCTTTCCCTGCAGGCCGTTCATGTAGCTGGATCCAGCAACATGATAGTGGATGCACTCAGTCAAAATCCCCTTCAAATGCACGAATGGGAACTGAATGCCATGTACAAGACCATGTCTTTTCAGAACCATCGACCTCTTTGCTATCGAGGCCAACGCAGCATGCACTGCTTATTGCTCCCAACCTGGCATGGGACAAAACTCTTTTGAGGATGTGTTTCTGCTTCAGTGGAAAGGAACTCTATTCTATGCCTTTCCACCATTCCTCCTTCTCCCAAAGACAATAGGAAATATAAGGGGGAGAACATCTTGCATCCTAATCACACCCTCATGGCTGAGAGAACCTTGGTTCATGTTCATCCTGCAACCATCAAAAGAGATGTACATTCACCTTCCAGGAATACCTAATCTGATCTCCCAGGAACCCAGGAGAGTTTTACACCTGGATGCTTGGACATTATAACTGACTGCCTGGTTGATCTGTTAACAGCAGAAACAGCCACTCTGGATGCTCATTTGCAGCTCATCATACAGGCAGCACTGTGTCCCCACACTAGTTGTGCATATGCTGCTAAGTGGAAAAAAATCAAGAACTATGGAATAGATGCTTTTGAAGCACTTGCAACTCCGATACACAAGATCTTAGAGTTCCTCCACTCACTTCATCAGAATGGACTGAAAACAAGTTCTATTAAAGTCTACCTCTCTGCAGTTTCCCACTATTGAGGGTTCCTCAGTGTTCTCTCACCCTCTCACACATAAGTTCATGAAGGGACTGCACAATCAGAACCTTCCTGTCCAATCTTTAGTCCCCACATGGAGTCTATCAGTGGTGCTACATGCTTTAATGAGACCTCCCTTTGAGCCGCTTGCATCCACAGAACTCTGACTTTTCTCATGGAAGACTTCGTTTTTAGTGGCCATTACATCAGCAAGGAGAGCATGTGAGCTATGTGCACTTAGGGTAGACCCACCATGCCTAATCTTCCACAAAGAAAATGTGGTCCTCCATTTGGACACTACTTTCCATTTAAACCAGGACAGAATACTACTGGCCTTTTTCCCAATGCCGTCAACACTGCTTGAAAGGTCCCTACACATACTAGATGTATGCAGGGCACTTGCCTTCTACTGTTCCCACAAGAATTTGATCTGATAAGCCAAGAGACTTTTTCTCAGGTATGCAGACCATGCCAAGGGCAAACCTATTGAACCACTTTTGCATCAGATAGTGGAGACTATCAAGCTAGTGTACCAGGTAGCAAAACATGACCTACCTCGTTATCCAAAGGCTCACTCCACCAGAGTGGTCTCAACATTAACAGCCCTACATGCAGGCCTACCTCTGCACAAACTTTGCAGGGTAGCCAGTTGGTCGACACCTTCAACGACTCTGGTTGTGACCCAAATTGGTTGTGACCCAAGTCAAATTTCCCCATAAAGTTCAATGTAAATAAGGTTAATCCGTTCTGTAACTATTTTTTTTTAATCAGAAAAATTTGAAACAAAGTGACAAAGAACAACAAAGTAACAAAGTACTGTTCAGTACAGTGGAGAACACTAACCTAGGTGTGGGGGAGGTTATTGTTTTGAGGGAGAGTCCCCCTGCATAAGGACATTGGGGAGATCTCTTTCAGGGGTTTCCTCTCTTCTTTGTCTCTTAGCTGCAGGGTCAATTTTGGTGAACAATCTGTCTATATTCACTTGTTTCTTCCTGCGCTGCATAACCCTCCGGAAATGAGAGACCACGTTATTGTTCATCAGATTCAACACTCTGTTCATTACAGTTATGTTGGGGTGGTGCTTCTCAAAGAGATCCTGGCACAGATGTGCTCCTGCAGGAAAGACGGGCGCAGTCTTGGCCATCTCCTCCCCCCCCCTCCCCGCAACCAGCATGATCACAGCCATCTCCTCAACCTCCCCCAGTGGGGAGATGGCCATGATCGCAGTTGCGTTTGTGCAGGGAAGACATGCGTGATCACGGGTGTGCTCCTGCAGGCAAGATAGGCACAGCACAGCCACAATCACACACGTCTTCCCTGCACAAACGTGGCCGCAATCATGCTGGTTGCGGGGGAGATGGCCGAGATTGTGCTCGTCTTTCCTGCAGGAGTGCGCCCATGATCATGCACATCTTCCCTGCATGAACGATGGCTGCGATCTTAGTCGCCACCCAATGCAGAGTTCGTGACCCAAGTCAAAATTTTCACGAAATTTTTGTTTGTGACCTGATTTGGTCGTGAACCAAGGCGTTCGTAAGCCGAGGTACCACTGTAGTTCTTGTCTATGTGATAGTTGCTGAAATGGTGTATTCAGTATTTTGACCCTATTTCTGTCATCTTTTGCTTTTGCATCTTGCCTGTCCTTAGGAAGTCTGAATCACTTTTCTGTTATCTGCCTAGGACTTTTCTTTCTTTTTTGCTACAGGAGTTGTCTTTTGGCTTTATTTCCTAAGAATGCTACTGGTTTCAGTCTTTAACTGTACAACTAATTAAGCTGAGTAATGAAAATGTTCTTTATGAGGACTTTAAATTCCTCAGGAATTTCATTTAAGTTTCTGTTAGTGATCTGTTTTTAGCTTTATTCAATTTTGATATTAAGAGTTGATGGCCATTGCAGCAATCTGCTCCTGGTCTTGTTTCAGCAGCAAGAATACACATTCAGCATCTGCTGCTTCCAACTATTGATCTATTTGATTTCTGTATCATCTGTTGATGTCCATGTATACAGTCATCTGACTGGTTGCCTGAAGTAAATATTTGTATAAATAGATTGTTGACTTCATGGAGTTTAATGAGTTGTTCTCCTGCTTTGTTTCTTATCCCTGGGTCAACAATTAATAATTAAGGATATACATAAAACCAACAGTAACATATCACCAATAAAAGCAAAGTCAAAACTGAATCAAGATCAAAACAAAATCAAAATGCGACTGTAGATAGTTAAAACCAGATTAAAAATTCCTAATTCTTAAAATGATGGGCAAATAAAAAGGTTTTCACCTGGTGCCGAAATAATATAAAGTCAGGCAAACCTCTCTGGGGAGCACATTCCATAGTCTGGGTGCCACCACAGAAAAGACCCTTCTCCAGGTGGGGACCATCTTTACCTCCTTCAGGGAGGGTTCCCGGAGCAGAGTCTCTCCTGCAGATCTTAAGGGGCGCAACATGTCTTGATATGTTATCAACTTCTTCTTGAACACTTGCATAAAAGGTTTGTGTTATTCTTCTTCAGCATCTGTTATTGGATTGTGGACTTGATTGATAGTTATGTTCATAGGTTTTCTATAAATTCTGATAGATACCATTCAGCTGGATTTTGCATGTTAGCCTCTTTCCTCAGTATTAGAGCTACACCATTTCTTCTGAATTTGTCATTTCTTAGTAAAATCCTTTGTGTTTGACTGAAAACAACATCCTATCTTCAAAAGAGAAACCCATTCTCTTCTGTTAATTTGATCATTCCTCCTGAAGAGGGGCTGCATTTTAGTTTGGTGTCTCTGCTTTGACCATTCCACCTTGGGTGATCCCTCTTGAAGACCAAATAAGGGGGACATTCTGGCCTCGTGGCACCATTGCACTCAGCTTTGGTGACAGCCTCAAACCTCCTCACCCTGTTAAGGTGTGCATCTAAGAGCAGGGAGTTGTGTAAAGATGGTTTATTTTGGATGTAATACAGAAGTTATGGTGAGTTGTGAAGAATAATTTGATCAAGATAGTAAATTTTGGGGAGTTGATTTATGATGTAAATTTCTAGATATTCTGTACAGAAGGAATAATAAATTTCTTCAAAATGTTATTTCCTTGTCTAACTCATGTTCTTCTGTTTCCCCACAATACTACATTTGTATTGCTGTTGCAGCCTTAGTTTCAAATAAGTGTCCTTCAAATAACAAACAGTTCTTGTTCTCTCCCTCTCCCCCCCCTCCGTTTCTTCCTATGAGCACAATATATCTTCTTCCAGGTTTCTGTTTGCTAATCTTTTATATGTAGACAGTAGCTTAATTAGCTACAATGGTGTCTGTTGAGCGTTTGTATAGTCACACAATTCCTTTTCATACATTACTACATCTGTTCTATGTCTTCTCTGAAGTGTTAAGAAGGAACTGAATGGAAAAAGGCTTATGTTGCTTCTTATGACATAAATAGGATATGGAATGGGCTTCTACAGAAGGTAATGGAGGCCCCATCAGTGAGAGCTTTCAGGGAAAGATTGGACCCAACCACTTGTTGGACATTATAAGAGTGCATCCAACTTGTGCTGGGGGTCAGAATAGATGGCCCAGGAGGTCCCTTCTGACTTGCTATGTTTCTGTGAATATGCAGGCTGCATGCAGTTCTTGGCCAATTTCATTTGGCTCATGAGACCCCTTCCTGCTTCAAAGCCACTTTGCCAACTCCCATCCATGCTGCCCAACTGATTAGCATTAGAAACAACTGAGCAGTGGGGCATTCAGTGTGCTTCTTAGTTGGTTGCATTGCTAATCAGCTGAACAGAGTTGTGGGAATCTCTGTGCACTTTGGTGGGTTATCCTTTTATACCTTCTGTATGTTTTTTGTATAATGTTCCAACTTACTTTTATGGTAGTTTAGATAGTATGTCTGCCTATTGGTCTCTGAGAATTCCTAATATACGTATGAATTTCCTTTTGATTTCTTTCATCTTCTGGAAGAGGTATTTTAGACTCATACACTCATAGGTTATCAGTTCCAGCCCTCTGCTCGGTGCTGGACACGAAATTAAAGCATCCCTGATAAATGACTGTCCAGCTGCCTCTTGAGCACCTCCAAGGTGGGAGAGCCCACAACCTCCCTAGGTAATTGGTTCGATTGCCATATTGCTGTGCCAGTCAGGAGTTTTTCCTGTTGTCCAGTCAGAAACTTGCTTTCTGTAACTTAAGCCCAATATTCTGTGTCTGGCATTCTTGCATTACTAAAAAGAGCTGTTAGTCCTCCTTTGTGTGACACTGTTTAAGGTATTTAAAAAGCTCATATCATACCTCTCCCAACTTCTCTTTCTAAGGTAAACATGTCCAAATCTTTCAATCTCTGCTCAGAGGGCTTTATTTCCAGACCCTGATCATCCTTGTTCTCCTCCTCTGAATTCCTGCCAGCTTGTCTACATTCTGTTCTTAAAATGCTGTGCCCAGAACACAATATTGAAGATGTGGGCTAACTAGCACCAAATAGAGGGGAAACATTATTTTTGTAAACATTTTGCACTGTTGTTTGTATTCAGCTTGTAATCTACAAAATTCTTCTCACTTGTAGTATTGTTGAATTAAGTACCTTCTGTTTCAGTTCCATTTTCCTAGGTTTAGAATTGACATTTATCCTCATTGAATTTCACCTTGTTGCTTTCAGCCTAGTTTTACAGCCTATCAATATCACTTTGAGTTCCGTTTCTGTCTTACAGAGTATTCGCTCTTCTACCCAATCTTGTGCCATCTGCATGGTGATCAGCATCCTGCACCTCCTCATCCAAATCTTTAATAAAAATGTTGAAGAGCCCTGAAGCGTCCCACTTGTTACATCTCCCTAGTCAGAAAGGATGCTATTGATGAGCACTCTCCAAGTCTAATTGTGAAGCCAACTGTGGGTCCAACTGTTGCATTTAGCCCACGTTTAGCCAGTTTGCTGATCAGAATGCCATACATACTCTGTTAAAAAAAATTACTGACTTCAAGATGTATTTTGTCCACAGAATTCCCATAGTCCATCAGAGAGGTGACCCAAATAAAAAAAATGAGACCAAATTAGCTCGGCAAGATTTGTTTTCCTCTTTCATTGTTGTTTTTGTGGCCTCACACAGCAGGATTGGCAGCAGGTGGAGCTTGATTCCTGGCAAGCACTGCACAAACCCTTGGTGTGCTCACCTGGAACTCACAGTCTGGCTTGCTACAAAGTGGGTCAGAATCTGGGAGTCCAAAGTGGATTTCTCACACAACCCCCAGTCCACAGTTCTGATAGTTTATGACCAATTAATGCAAATATGTTTTTAAATTCCTCAGGAATGTTATTTAAATTTTGGGTTGATCTTTCTGTTTGTGGACTGTCTTTACACTGAATTTTGGCATTACTAGGTCATGGTCAGTATCACAATCTGCTCCTGTACTTGTTCTGGTGGTGAGATCAGAGCTCCTTTATCTCTTACTTCCAATTACATAGTCTCTTTGATGTGTATGTTGGCCATCTAGTCAATTGTCTGATCAACTTCCTGATATTTTTATTTTTAATAAACCAATTTTTGGCATCATAGTATTGCTTGAGTCATTTTTTCTTCCATTCCTGACCTCTTACCTGTCCTTGATGGGGTCACACTCCCCCTAAGGGACAGGGTTTACAGCTTGAGGGTGTTCCTGGATCCTGAATTGTCTCTGGAATTCCAGGTGTATTCTGTGTCCAGGAGCACCTTCTGTGTCCAGGAGTGCTGAGGCTGATTCATCAGCTGCAGCCATATCTGGACAGACAGGACCTGACAACAGTTATCTACGTACTGGTAACCTCTTGCTTGAACTATTACAGTGCACTTCACATGGGGCTTCCCTTGAAGATGGTCCGGAAACTTTGGTCCAGAATAGGGCAGCCAGACTGCTAACAAGGGCTGGCAAATATGATCATATAAAGCCAGTCCTCTACCATCTCCACTTGCTCCCAGTTGTGTTATGGACCCAATTCAAGGTGGTAATGTTAGTGTTTCAAGCCCTAAACTGTTTGGGGCCAAGGTATATAAAGGAACACCTCTTTCTGTATGAACCTACCTGGCCTTTGCCTTTGGAATGAGCTCCCCAGAGAAGTTTGGCTGGCGCCATCTTTATATTCTTTTCAGTGCCAGGCAAAGACTGGTATTTTAATAATTAAATTGGTTTTTAATGGTATTTTAAAAGAATGGGATATGGCTTTTATGAAATCATGAGTTCTGGTGGGTGCACTTTCATTGTTTATTGATTGTGGTGTTTTTAGTTGTTTTTATATTCTTATATGGTTCTGTATTGTTGTAACCGGCCCAGGGAGCCATGTTAGAAATCTAATAAATGAATAAATACATAAATATACAAAAATACAATATAAAACAAGATACAAGAGTTCAAATCAGATCAGCTACATGAGTTCAGGTTAAAAGTAATATGAATAAATTAATGAAATTTTTCACCCTTAACACCATAGAAACTTTGGATTACTAGTTTTTTTTTAAGATTTATCCAAGGATATCAAAAATGCACTCCAAAAAGTCATATTCAGCCAACCCTCCAAATTTTGATAGTCTACCTGGTGTTGCTGAGATTATTTTATTTTAAATTTACACTGATAGGCAAGAAACCCCTGGACAAATTACATAGGATTTTATGGTGGTGGTTGTATACAATTTGATCCATGGGTTTTTAAATTTACACAGAAATTGGTTAATGGAGCTATATTAGTAAATAATATAACTAATCGACTGCCATTGAATGTATGTGTGTCCAAAAACATCCTCTAAGATTTCTGAGCCTCTTCCACTAGTGCATCTCAAAATATACTTTTTACATTATTAGCTTCTTACATTTGTTTGTTTGGTACTCTTGGTTCCTTTTGCATGTCAAGGTCTCTTTTGCAATAAAGTTCTGAATTCTAGATTGCATCAACATGGGGGCTGCATTGTTAATTTTACCCATGAAAACATTTTGTCGCAGAATATTAAGTAGGCGAGACCAGAATTCTGAAATATGTGCTGAGGCCCAGTCAGTTTGTTTGAGCCCAGAATAGAACATCTGCACTTTTTAAACTTTGTGTGATAGTTTGAGAGCTTGGTATTTTACTAATTAGTTAATTGATTTTTTTTTTAATTTATGCAGCTTTAGAGGTGTCGAATAGACCAGAGCAGCCATGTTTCGGAACAGTCTCAAGATGCTTCTTACAGGTGGAAAATCAAATCGGAAAAACAGATCCAGTGGTAAGTGAAGAAAAGAGTGTCTTGATGCATTATACTTTATTCCACCAATAAAATTTCTTGTAGAGGCTTGCTGCAAGCTGAGGCACTCTCTTGCATGGGACTCCTTTTACAGTTTAGGTTTCTGAACTAAATTGTGCTTTCCCACACATACAGCAGAATGTGAGTCAACATGTGGATATAGAGTTGGGCTGAAACTCAGGTGATCCGAATTCTAATTCATACTCATTTAAGGTATTCACTGGGTGACTTGAGCCAGTCATGCACTCTCAGCCTAACCTACCTCACAGAATTGTTGTTTTGAGGGTAAAATGGAGAGGAGAAGAATTTTGAGCCTTGCATTCCTTGCAAATTAAAGAAAGACAAAGTGTGCACGTATGATGATGATGATGCATACAGCCATCTGGTGTATTTTAGTTGTCTCAAGTGAAGTTCCATGGTTCACAAGTCAGCAAACTAATGTAGTTGCTTTTCTTAGTGCAAGATCTCGGACAAGTTAGAAATGTTGTTTTTACTGTTTTTGCCACCAGAGCTTTGGCCCTGCTAGGCTGAATAAGAGCTGGAAAAGAATAGAAGAGGAACATAAGAATTCAGATATATATTAAGAATGCAATTCGATTCACTCTGATTTGGAAGTGGAACCTATTAAGCCCAATGTGACTTAATTTTGGGTAGATGAATATAGGACTGAGCTGCAAATGAACTTAAGTTCCTGTGATTGACAACCCTTGTACTTTAGTTACATAATGTTTCTGCTATAATTTTTTAATAAAAGAAAAAAAGTTCTGTTACACAGTATAAAAAAGTTTTCGATAGACTGTCTGGGTAATTTCTATTTGAATCCTGACAAGTTGTGATGGTTTCATTTTACACAACGTCAGTATGCCTTATATTTGGTATTTTGGAAATCCAACTTGTGACCTATAATTTCTAGGAAATGGGTAATCAGATTCCACAAATGAAAATGAAATAGAATAATATGGTAGAGTTAAAGGTTTCCCACTTACTCCAAGTCCTGAATCTGTGAGATTTAGTGGTTTCCCACTTGTCTTACTGGATTCTGTGCTAAACTTTTAAAGTAGCGTGTTACCACAATGAAGAATCTTTCTTTCCCCTTTGAGGAATAGTCAAGCTGAATGGCATGACAAACTTTACTATCAAGGATTGCCAGATTTGTGAACTTCTGTATTTGACAGTTGTGTTTTTTTTAAGGTTCAGCTTTATAGCTTTTAACTACAGATAGATGTATTGTGGCTTCTTTCAGGTGAGATTTATAATGAACAAATTGGGAAATGCTGCAAAAGAAACACAAACAAAGCAATTACTATTAGTGGTATGAAGGAAGTATATGAAAAAAGATAAAAGGATGACAAACTTGTTTGAAGAAGTATTCTATAAGGATGAATATTAGAAAATGCAATATTTGAAAGTGAAGGATAGCTGCTGTGATAGTAGTTGGAAGCAATGACGCCAGTGTAGATAGGGAACCAAAATATGCATTTCAGGTTGCCCCAACCTCCTTTGAAGGAGAGATACAAGACTCACCATCTCCATCTCCATTGCTTGGATCACTTCTTATGCCAATCAGTAAATACACCATGCTGGGACAGGGAACCACCAATGCTGCCTCCAATGCCTCTATTAACCTACCAATCCATCTCGCCCAGACAATTTCATTTCATTGTCTGGTTGAGCACTTCAAATTGACTGTTCCTCCCCTATGTACAAGATGCATACTGGGGTTCACCTCTGACATACACTGAGCATTATTTCTCTGGATAACCATGGGGACATGTTTCAGAGTGACACTGTTATATGTGGCCACCAACCTGTGCTTGACTGAGGGAACATTGGATTCCTGCACAATCCAACCACCACCTGGTTCCGGAACCAATTCTGGCTGATTATCAATTCTGCCACACACCTACTGTGGAACCCAAAGGCTTCCCTCACCACCTGCTGTCCTGACATCCTCCAGTCCAATGAAGTTTGCCTCTAATTCTGACTCATAGCCAATGTCTGAGGAACCAGTCTCCACTTTGCCAGAGAATGTTGACTCCTCCCAGGGCATAAGATCTCCAGGAGAAGATCTAGGTTGGTTCTTGGAGCAAGTCCTTCAGATGGCACCATCACTTGGCTTTCAAACCCAGCAGCTCCCCGAACCTACACTGAACCCTGTACTGTATATGTTGTAGCTATACCTTTTCTGCCAATGCTGGTCCATGCCATGAAAGACACTTGATAGCAACCAGCACAGCTTCATCTGGCCTGCCAGAGACTCAATGGCATGTTCAGGGGAAAAGGCATGTACCCTGTGTTTTTCACCACCTTTCAGAGAGAGCACTCCACTCCGACTGATCAAGGAGGTTACTGGTTGGACAGGATGACAAGGTGTTTTTACTCTGCCATAGGCCTGGGCCTCTGCATCTTGAATTACGAAGCCATGATGGTACCAGGTTTTTCTCTGGCAGAAGATGTAAGCTCTGCTGGACTTGCCTTCTGAGCAACAACAGGAACTCTCCAGAGTCTTTATATCTGAGGCTATAAAGCTGTTGAAGCAGCAAACAAACATGGCATACCACCACATCAATTGTGACTCAATGGTTTTCATTGGTGTGATGGCAATCAGGTGGCATGCATGGTTACACGCAACCAGTCTTCCACAAGAGACCCGCTCACATATTGAAAACATGCTGTTCCATGGGGAAGAGCTCTTCCACTTGAGAATGGGCAAGTGATTAGACACCATTTAGAAAGCCAGGGTGACAGCTAGGTGAATGGGATTCAGTCCCTTCCAACCTCGAAGAGCGCCTAAGTGGCCATGGAGCCAACCCATTCAATACCAGCCCTATCACACCAGGGCTCCATTCAGTTTTCCTGGGCACCAACAACAGCAGCAGCCACCCACGGCCCAACAACACTGCTGAGATACCACACGATTCCAGCAACCCTCTAAGAAAAGGCTAGATGCCTAAAGGAAGCAGTGTTGGTGGCTAGTATGAACCAGTCCCCCACATCTATATTTGACGACCACCTGAAAGATTATTTTCCTAATTGGGAAGCCATTACATTGGACCGTTTGGGTACTTTCCATAGTACAACACAGATACCAAATCAAATTTGAGATCTTACCACCCCTTGGAATGGTCTGCCTAACTCCTTCTGCAACCTTCACAGAGGAATTTAACACTTTACTAGCAAAGGGGGGGTATCTGTCTCATTCTGTCAACCAATCTGAAGTAGGGTATGGTTCCACTTTGAGGTAATTTATCATCCTGAGGAAGGATGGAGGTCTCCATCTGATATTAGACCTTCTGGGAGTCAACTACTTTATTCTAAACAAAAACTTCCGAATGGTCTTCCTACAAAACATCTTGTCACTGTTGCGACAAAGGGACTGGATTGTATCAATAGATTTAAAGGATGCATATATCCATATTGCCATCCACCAAGTTTGTAGCCATTTCTTAAGATTTCAAATTGGTTCGGAACCCTTGGTTCCAAGTTTTGGGTTCTACCATTTGGACTGTCAGCACCACCAAAAGTCTTTATAAAATATACGGCTTTTGTCTGTGCCCACTTGAGGCTGCAGGACAGCCAAATTTACCCTTATTTGGATGACTGGTTGCTATTAGCCCTGTCCAAGGACAATCTGCTGCTCTCCCTCTGAATGGCATGCAATCTCTTCCATATACTTGGACTGTGCATTAACAATAAAAAAATCTATGCTTGTTCCCTCACAATGTATCATATACTTTGGGGCCTGATAGGTCCAGGCTAAAGAAGCATCCAATCTTCCACTGGACGGTGTGCAGCAACTTACCAGGTCAGCCCACCACCTCCAGTTCGAACTGATCTCCACTGCCTGAAGAGTTCAGCAGTTTCTGGGTCATATGGTATCTACAGTAGCAGCAATTCAATATGTATGGCTACACATAAGACCACTCCAATTGTGGTTCACTTGGAAGAACCATCCCAACCACAATTCACTTCGGAAAGTTCTGGGACTCCCCTGGTTTGTGAGGATGAGCCTTTCCTGGTGGACACAAGAGCTCAACTTGACCTAGGTACAACCCTTCATACCACCAGAACTGATACTTGCAGTAACTATGGATGCATCTCGCCAGTTACCAACTGCAAGGCCTATGGACTGGATGGGATCAGAGAAGGCCTTTCAACCTTCTCAAACTCCTTGCAGTTCACACGGCACTGATCTCTTTTCAACAGATCTTGAATGGCAGACATCTACAAGTTGCCTCGGACAACACACTGTAGTTTTCTACCTCAACAAACAGGGTGTCAAGAGGTCCACATCTCTGCCTCAGTTGACCATTCTCATAAGGGACTGGTGCATCCACATGAATATAACCTTAGTTGCCATCCATGTGGCAGGGATTTGGAACACCACAGTAGATGCCCTCAGCTGAGCACCATTCCAAATGCATGGGTGGGAACTGAACCCAGTAATCGAGGACAACATCTTTGCTCTTTGGAGCACACCGTCCATTGACCTTTTTCCGGTGGCAAACAATGTGCCGTGCAGAGCTTTACTGTTCATGAGCCAGAATTGTCCCCAACACCCTGGGTGACACTTTCCTCAATCCATGGAAGGGAACTTTCTGTATGTTTCTGCCCTTTCCTCTGATTATGAGAATGATTGACAAAATCAGAAGGGACAGAACTTGTTTCATCTTATAACACCTTGGTGGCCAAGACAACCTTGGTTTCTGTCTCTTCTCTGCCTGTTGAACTGGACGTTTCTGTACCTTCAGAACACACCAGACTTAATAACACAGAACTGAGGCAAGATTTTGCACACCTGATGCTACACCTGATGGCTTGGTTGATCATTTGATAACAAGAACCGATCTAGATCCACAAGTCTATCTGACATTGTAAGCAGTGTTGCAACCAAATACTAAACAGTCCTATTCTATTAAATAGAACATGTTCAAGAATTATGTGAAGGAACATGACTTCAATCTGATGGAAGGTCCAGTAAATAAAATTCTGGACTTCCTTAATGCCTTACTTCTCAGAGGCTTAAAACCCTCCTCCATCAAAGTCTACCTCTCTGCAATTTCATCCATAAGAGATCCAATCTATGGTTTCTCAGTATTTTCTCATCCCCTTTCACAGATAATAACAGGAGGACTGTGCAATTTAAATCCTACCATCTGAATGGTAGTACCCAGTTGGAGTGTATCGGTTGTACTGCAAACCTTAACAAGACCCTCCTTTGAACCACTTACCACCATGGACCTAAGGCTGCTCTCATGGAAAGTTTCTTCCCTGGTGGCTATCACATCAGCCTGGAGCCAACTGTGTGCTGTCTGGGTAGACCCTCTATACCTGATTTTCCACAATGAAAAAGTGGTCCTGTGGCTAGATCACATCTTCTTTTCAAAAGTGTCCTCATGTTTCCATCTAAATCAAGATACAGTAGTCCCAGCCTTCTTCTCAGCTCCATCCTCACCAGTTGAAACAATGGTGCATACATACAGAGGGAGGGCAATGTCCTGCCTCAAGTGCACAAAACTCCAGTCTCTGTCACGAATAGCCAGTTTCAGTCCAGAGGTCAAGGCTGTATACTTAGTGTGTCTCCAAAGCTCCAAGTCAGGTGGGGCGCGTCCAAACGAATGTTGAATAAACAGGCCAAGAGTCTAGATACCAGTTAAAAAGTCTCAGAACAAAGATGGTGTTTGCCGCACAGAAGAGCTCTGCCTGAACTAATTTATAGCCAGCTATAACTCAGCACAGCCAGCTAATTAAGTCATAGAAACCTCCCCTTTCAGAGTGTATAGATTTCTGTTGAAACCAAAGCCATGCACCCCTCCTCCTTTCTGCAGAGTGGGTTCCCTCCTGCTCTTGGGGAGCCACAGGAGATGCCCCTAAAATCCTGGCTCCTAATGGAGGGCATTCATCTGCAGCCACAACCTTTGTGTCTGATTGTGGCTGTGGCTGGGCTCACTGAAGAATCCTTGTCTGAAGAATCCTGCTCCAGGTAGGTCATGACAGGCATTAGCCTTCTGCAGATCCTGTACAAAATTGATAGGACAGACTAAAAGACTGTTCATAACATATGCTGAACATATGATGGTCCAGTCTGGCCCACTGGATCATGGAAATAATAAAGCTAGCCTACCAATTGGTGCATCTAGAGCAATTGTACCAGCCCAAAGCCCTCTCTATTAGAGCTGTAGCAACCTCCACTGCTCTCCATGTGGGCATTCCCCTGAAGGATCTGTGCAAAGTGTCTACCTGGTCAACACCAACAATATTCATTAAACACTACTGACTTGATGTCAAAGCAAGGCAAGACTGCTCTTTTGACCATGCTGTGCTGTCCTCCATTCTCCAGTGATGACCCCTCCTACCTCCAAGTTCAGTAAGCTTGCAATTCACCCATATGTGTGATGCACAGAGACCACATGGAAGAAAGTAAGGTTGCTTATCTGTAAATGTCATTGTTCGAGTGGTCATCTGTGCATTCACACATATGGTGCTGCACCTGCTGCGATCAGCTGGCCCCATTTTGGTGGTTACTGAGCTTTTGCTTCTAACTGTAGGGCAGCCAGGTAAATTGAGGGTATGGCAGGAGCCCCACCTATTTATACTAAGGGAAGGGGGTGGGACTGTAGCCAAAAGTTCTAGGCTCAACTAGGAGAATCTTCCTGAATTGGAGACACTGTGTAGGTGTAGCACCCATATGTGGGAATCCACAGATGACCACTTGAAGAATCACAGTTATAAGTAAGCAACCTTACTTTACCAATTACAACACAGGGAAAAGTTTTACAAAATTGACAGAGGCAATTGAATGTTTTTATCTGGAATGGAAAAAAATCCCAAGGCTTAGATTTAAGGCTTAGGATGGAAAAAGACAGAGGAGGCCTTGCAGTACCTAACATTAAATTATACTATCACATGGCTGGCCTAGTATGGATTACAGACTGGATTTTTAATTTTAATGGAAGATTAATGAAATTGGAAATAGTAGATCTTGAAGAAAGAATACACAATCAATTATGGACCAAAGGATCTATTAAGAAGTATTGACTCCAAATAATAGTCATGCATTTAGAGATGGTTTAATAGAATAACATTTTTTATGAGAAGATGAATTAGTCCTCCAACCTCTCCTTTAATGTCTCCAACAGCATATTGTGGAAAACATCCTTGGAAAAACAATGCTCTTATAACATATGGAGACATGGTTGACCAACAAGGGTAAATTAAGTCATAGCAAGAACTAAATGATTAATGAAAAAACATAGAATGGTTCTTTTATCATCAGCTGGCCTCAAGATTAAAAAAGGAAATCCAAACAGGAAAAGACATAATAAGAAATCTGATGGATTTTCAAATTATAATTAAACATCAAACAGACAATCTCCTAGGATGAATGTATAAACAATTGCTTAAATATGATACTGAGACTCAATGAGTTAAAATATGTGTGAAGGGTTGGATTCAGAAACTTGAAGAAATATTGCCCTGTCAATGAGAAGTATTATGGACGAAGGATATAAAATTCACTGCATGTCACGCACTAAGAGAACATTGGCATAAGATGTACTTCTAGTGGTATATTACCCCAAATGATACACAGAAAGTGGAAAAGATAATGGAAATTGTTGGAATGTAAACAGATAGAGGAAACATTTTGCCACATATGGTGGACGTATGATAGAATTAAAAGATTTTGGAAGCAGATACATGCTGAGATGCAGAAAATACTTAAAATTCACTTTCCAGTGAATGCTAAGAACATGTTATTGAGTATTGTGCCAGAGAATATTCCAAAGATTATGAAAGACTTATATTTAAATATAACAGTGGCAAGAATACTAATTGCTTCAAAATGGAAAGCTGAAGATTGTCCAGTTGTCGAAGACTGGAAAAACAAGATTGTGGAGTATGCAACAATGGCAAAGTTAACTAATTATATCAACAGAAGACCAGTTAAAGAATTTACTCAAAGATGGAAGGCTTACTATAAGCAATTTAAATAATTGTTAAAGAAATTATATTTTTTACAAATGTCTGTGATTACCATCCTAAACCAAAGCAATGTTGTAATTTATAACAAATTTTATAAACTGGATAACTTTCTGATTGAATGGTTTGGATGGGATGGTAGCTGACAGAGACTTTTGTTTATTATAAGTGCGTTTAAATGAGAAAGTTGCATGCTAAATTTCTGGAATGACCCATGATCCCTTCTTTCCTCTATATTTCCTTCTTTTTATTGTACTTTCAGAAAATAAATTAAAAACCCAACTAAATCTAGGCAACTTTAAAACAGGGTAAAAATGTGATAGATAAATAGATAAATATATCCCACTTCTTGGCCAGAAATGCTCCTGTAATATGCTACATACAATCAATAAAACAAGACAAAAATATCATCCAACAAATGGCTAACTGAATTTTTAGTATTCTGTAATATAAAAACAATATCATCTCCCTAGAAAAAGAGTGTTGAATCACAGGTCAGTCACCCTAATCTGGCCCACTTGGGTCCCCAACCCAACCTTCTGGGCACCTGAAAGGATCACACCAAACCCCAACCCCCTCCCTTGATTTCTTGGTTAACCATTTCTGGGCTTTATGTACTCTCTCCTTCACCCTCCCCCCACCACACACTGTAAAATAGCTCTTCTGAGATTTTTAATTACTGGCAGCAATAGCTTTAACTTAAAATGTATTTGGTAGGCACTTTAACCATTGGGTACCTCTGGCCCTAAGATTGGCCTTCACAGTGAAAGAGATGTGATAACTGTATCATAGAACATGAGTCTTGCCTCATATTGTCTGAAGTTGTTATCATTAATGTTCCCATTTGCTCTAATCCACTGTGCCATAATTTTGTACAAATTTTGAAAAAATGGTGCTTGGGGTCAATTTTGTCTCTTTCATGACTGTGCAATAATGATTGAAAATAGAATTATATTTAATTGTGAAAGGGAATGTGGCCATGAGTGTGCGCTGAGTTTTTCTTCCTGCTCTCCCACTCCTGTACTAGTTTGTAGGGAATTGAAGTTTCTGAGACGACTGACAAGGTGAGGGGCACTATAGAAGTAGTAATGGGTAGAGGGTCCTATGACAGTAAGGGAGGGGTATGCCAGATGTCAGGAAGATGACCTTGACATTTATTGTGCCATTTTGTTTCCAAGCCTGGCTAATAGTGCTGGCCTTTCTGCAGTCCTCTCAAGTCTCAATGTAGGGTTGATCAATACCAGGTCAGTTAAGGGGTTGATGGTGAATACAGTGGTACCTCGACTCACAAACACCTCAGTTCATGACCAAATCGGGTCACGAATAAAATTTCCTAAAAAGTTTGAGTCAGGTGGCAAACTCTGCATTGGGTGGCGACCGCAGTCACGGCCATCTCCCCACCCCCTTGGGTGGGGAGATGGCCGTGATCGTGCTGGGGGCGGGGGGGGGGATGGCCGAGATTGTGTCTGTCTTTCCTGCATGAGCACACCTGTGATTGCGCCTGTCTTTCCTGCACAAGCATAACCGCGATCTCGGCCATCCCCCCCCCAGCACGATCGTGCCTGTCTCCCACCCTGAGTGCACCCGTGTCCATGCCCGTCTCTCCCCCTCAGCGCACCTGTGTTCGTGCTTGTCTCCCCCCAGCACACTCGTGATCACACCTGTCTCCCCCCCCCCCCCAGCACGCCGGAATAATGGGTGAGTGCAGGGATTACAGGCGCAATCGTGGTTGTGCTGGGTGGGGGCGGGGTGATGGCCATGCTTGTGCTCAGGGTGCGGGAGGAGATGGATGTGATCTTTGTAGTTCTTTGTCACTTTGCTTCACATTTTTCTGATCAAAAAAATAGTTACAGAATGGATTAACCTTATTTACACTGAATCTTATGGGGAAATTTAAGTTGGGTCACGACCAATGTGGGTCACAACCAGGGTCCTGGAATGGATTAAGTTCGTGAGCCAAGGTACCACTGTATTTGTGATCTAATCTAGCTAAATAAAACCAATGTAACATGCATAAGAGACCTGACTGGATGAAGGGGGAGATGTAAATCTCATCCAAATGTTTCATTCAGCTGTGTGGTACAGTACTTCAAGAACCTCCCTTAACCTCTACACTGATGCTGCCTTTTATTTTTCAAAATGGGGGGGATTTCTTACAGAATGGGCTGGTGGTCTTCCTGAGGTCCTGGTAAATTCCTGGGAGTCATATTGGTTTCTTTGTATTTTGATGAATTTAAGTTGATGAAGTGGCAAGATCAATGGTAAACACAGCATGTTCCTTTTGGGATACCTCTTTACCCTTTTGGTACTGGTTTACTCCTCTTTTTGTCTCTCTTATCCCTTCTTCAAGGTTGATGTTTCAAACTCAATGAAAAAGGCAGTGCCTTCTTTTCATGCTGCTTTCGAGTGCTGGGGAGTGGGATCTAAGTGTGCATCCCCAGCTTCAAGGTCAGACATCTATTCCCATTTGCAGCTCTGGGAATCTAAAGAATCCTATGTTCCCCAGATACTTTATGGGGTGCATAGGAACATTCTTCCCATTGAGGCAATAGTCTCTCCCACTGTACTGTCCAAAAGATACCTGGTTTACCCTTTTCATTGGACTTTGGACTGTGCAGCTCTTGCTCCAACAGAGAAATACAAGTTTGAGAACTAGTCTTTCAGTGGCAGCAATTATATCTTTTAAAGTCTTTCTGGTACAGCATATCCTGAAAAGGAAATAAACACAAGGACAAAAGAATGAAAAGTGGTCAGGACCCAACTACTTGAGCCTCCCTTTCTACCTAAAGTGTGCAAAGTCAAACTGAAAATCAAACAAAAATGAGTCCGTATTTGCTAAGAAACTATATTCATATATTGGGTTTCTCTACTGTGTCAAATTTCAGAAAAAATTCTTCTGTCTTCTTATGTGCACTTAGTCTCATTCATAGAATTCCAAAGGGGCTACAAAGAATAATGACTGATGTTTCTGTAGACTATAGAAAGTCCCATGCAGAAGTTTATTTTAATGGAGCAGATTCTAGATTTCCTTCTAAATGTACTAATAAACTTCATTGGATTATATCACTTCCCACCAACTATTTGTAAAGAAGAAAATACTGGAATAAATTGATTCATCTTACTCTTGTACAAATGTGAAATACACTTGAGAACTATGTGTTTCTGTTTTATTGTAGGTTGGTTTTATTATTGCTCACATACTCTGACTGAAGAAATATTTAAAGACTGCAGCAGTAATATGCAACTTACATTGCAGCCTGAGAGTCAGGATAAAAATACACGTGAAGATAACCACGCAATATATTTAGATTTTTTTATATGAGTCATTCACTTTGCTATGAGTCAGAAAACTGCAGAGGGATAAATCAAATAATTTAATTAAATGTCATAATAATTGATGAAACTGTGATAGAAAAACTGATTTAAAATCACTCAGTGTAACATACTTAAATTTAGATTGCCAATGGTAATTCAGGTTGTGTGCTTAGAGAAACATAGCTGAAGTTTACTTGTATCAAGCATCAGAATATTAGTCTACAGTTATATTTCTTTTAGACAGATCACTAGACTATCAAATTAACATTGTAACAGCAATGCTTAAAGTATAACAAGCCAACATGATACATTTTCTAATAAGTAGCTACAACCCACAGCACAACAATTATTTTTCTCCACCCCATGTAAAGCAAAAGCTATTACTAAATAAATTTAACTTGGCTTCTTTCATTTTTTCAGAAACTGTGTTTTGAAACCATTTAACTACCTTTGTTGTGAAACAAGGATGGAGTAAAGTTGTGAAGGCTTTTGGCTGTTTTTCCAACTAGAATTTTATTGTATTCAACTCGATGCAAAAACATACTGTAAAGGATTCTATAAACAAAATGTTTTCACAATGTGAAGAATCAGATAGGAGGACTCCACATGCCTAATAAATATAATAAATATGCATCCATAAATCAACAGCAGCTGCTACCTATGTGCAGTACTTTGTTTACCATAAAGGAACCTGGATTCCAAATTTAGGATGACAGCAAACAACAGTGTCATGGAGAAAAATACAGGCTGACATTTTGCAATTTCATTTTAGAAAAAACTGGATTTTCATCTTGATCAAAGCTTTGCTGCATTTTAAGCATTTTTTTAATGCATTGAACTCTCTTTATGAAGTATATGTACAGAATTATTGAATACAAATGATTAAAGACATCCTTCAGCTTTTTCACAGCAGTTGTCTGTTTTTATACCTCACCTTTAATGAGTTGACATCATTACCAAAGCAATGATATAAACAGTGTAGGGTGGCATTGCAATATGAACATTTTTTAAGCACTACTGTATATGATTTATCCCATGTATGTTAGGCAGTTCATGAGCTTTCAGAACTATACTAAAAAACCACTTCAACATTTCTATATATGATATTTTATTTATAGAGTCAGTTCAAATATTAAGAACTATGTACTCTACTTCTTACAAGAACCTCCTGTGAAAATGCAGCTTCTCAAAAGCCTACATGCCTCAGTACACTTCTCATCAAGTCCAGAATGTAGAAGTAATTTCCATTTGTTCAATACTGATGATGCTTTTACAGAAAATAAACATTTTAAGTGTTATACATCATCATCATGGTATCAGTCAATTGTAATATGCTAATTTAAAGCAGAGATAGGAAATCTGGTGCCCTTTAGGTGTTTTGGGCTGTAATTCCTACAGTCCCTCACCATTAGCTGTTCTGGCTATGGCCTAAGGGAGTTGTGGTTCAAAACCACCAGGTTACCTCTGTTGTCTCTAATTTATGGTGAATTCATGAATGAATACCCTTCAGAATACCCTTTGCTCAGCAGCCATGCTCAGATCAGCAAACATCCAGCCACCATCTTATTGGATGTAACTTGCAATATTTTTCCTGCTCATTATTCAGTGAGAGGGATTCTTCAAGAAATAAGTGATCTTGTACTATCAAATGGTATGTAGCCACTAGGTTTATTATTTGCCCAGAGACACAGGAAAGAGGTAAAAATACTTTAATTAAATGATTATATCAGCTGTGATTTATTTTGGGTAATGTAGAAGTACATTCCAAGGTGAGTGGATACTCAGTTGATCAACATTAAAGCAATCGTTAGGCTTTGCACCAGTATTTAAAAAGTGAGTTGTATTCAGTGGTGTTCACCCACTAGTGGTATGGCTTTGTAAGCAGAATGGATTTATTTGCTCCTCTGCAGCCCTTGCGTCATCTCTTCCAGAAGGTTTGAGGACTCTCTGGAACAAATTTATGAGAAAGGGGAGAAAGTTATGTTATATGAGTGGAAGTCTGCTCATGTGACAGATTTTATCTAGAAGCTCAAGTGTTTACTAGAAGCAAGCAAACAGATGTTATTGAACTTACAGATCATATCAAGTGTGAATCATATAAACACAAATGACAAATTATATAATATATATTATAATTAAATTTACATTAACCCTCTGAAATCTCATGTAGTTCATAAAATATTAAGGGCTCATGTAGTCAAGCAACTTTTCCTTTCCAATAAACAGTTTGCTTTTACTACGAATTTGGCAACCCTCTGAGTTATAAACTGATCAGATCCTCAAAGGAAAAACATCCAATTGCTTTCAACTCATTTCTCCTTTTTTGTAATGACCAGCAATCCCTGGAAGAAAAAATATACCTAAATATAGAAAGAAATCCTCTTGCTCTATTTCTTTATAATACAAGAGCCATTTATATTGTTTCTAGTTTGACTGAAGATCACCACTTCATATTTCATATGATTAATATGTAAGTCATTATCTGCACATGGCCATCTGTGTTGTAGATAACAAAATCATTACTATTGACTAGTAATTTACAAAGAAAATATTGAGATGCCAAAGCAAAACAAAAGCATGTAGGCTTGGATCCAAAATATATTTATGTTATTCGTGAACTTTTGTGCAAGCACTAGAGGAATACTTAAGCAGTGCACTGTTGCTTTATTGAGGACTGCATTACAGCATGTGAAATGATTTGAATAAAGAAGCAACAGGCTACAGCAATGGTTCTCAGCCTGTGGTCCGTGGACCCCTGGGGGGCTACAATGTTGTCATGGGGGTCTGTGAAGGCTTGAAGAAATGTGATGGTTTTTTGCAGTTAAATCTGAATAAGTGAACGAATGAAAACAAGAGGGAATGGGAAATAGAACAAAACCTTTATTTTCCATGCTTGTTTTGTAAAATCTGGCTTTGTTAACCTATTGCCTCAATTAAAAACAATCAGAGGTATAAATTGGGTATGAGAGTAACTGTCTGATTGCAAATAGCTGTATTTGGTATTTCTGCACATACTGAGAACATGCAAGTGAATGACTCTGAGTGGCAGAGAGAAAGCACGTGGCATTTCTTGCTATTGTACAGTCAGTCAGAGACCATGGGGCAGAGAAAGCCAAGTCAGTCATTGTCAGTGTGAGTGTTCAGACTGATTTGTAATTATCTTTGATTTCTGCTAACCCTTTGGTTAGCGTTCGTTAAGGTTTTTCGATACTGCTATGGTGGATTTTGTGAATGCATTTTGGTTTAACCTCAGGATGGATCACTGGCTGAATTTGAAAAATTGACATCAGATTTGAAATTACCACATCAAAATACCATAAAATGGGCCATTTGAATGAAGAGTGTTGATACTATTGCTTGAAATTCATATGGAATCATTGCAATAAAGATATTATAATAAAAGTGTGTGCCTTAACAAATTAACTTATTTCCCCTTCTCTCCAAATTTGAAGGCCCTTCATGAGAAAATTGAAATAAATATATGATGCTGTCTAGTGCTTTAAATCTTGAGTTAAGTCTTGATGGTCCACAACTACAAAAGTTATTTTAAGGGGGTCCATGGTGAAGGAAAGGTTGAGAAGCACTGGACTACAGCATGTAAATTTGTGGTTGGCCACAATAAAAGTTGAAAGAACTTGTGCACACAAGCAGAAGAGCTTCTCTGGATTTGGTGTGAACTTTTCTCATGCAGTATTCTGCTAGGTCAGAAACGGGCCCGGTATGAATGGAAGAAGCTTTTCACTGAATGACACTTTCATATCCGAGCTATTGCTATTTGTTATATATACATTGCAATGTTTCCTCAGCTTATTTCATAGTAACATTTTGATCTTGAAAATACAAGATATCTTTCCTCCTTAGTCCCTTTATTTGAATTTTAATATGAAGTCTTTGCTTCTTCTAATCGAAACAAAAGCCAAATATCAGTTTCTGTGATCTTTTGGTACATTCTGAAAAATGCAGAAACTTGGGAACTATGGAAATAAGAACATGCAGAAGAAAGTTTCTGTTGCCCACAATGGTGAATTTGAGGCTGTTAAGTAGTCCACAAGTGAGGTACTGTCTTCCCTGTCCTGCCGGCCTGCCCTGTGATGTGACCACCTGCCCCTGGCTGGAGAGGCAACAGTTAATCCACTGATCAGGACAGCAAGACTACTAATGGGGACTGGCTCACAAGAGCATATTACACCAGTCCTTTTCCAGCTGTACTGGGTGCTGGTTGAAGTCTGGGCCCAATTCAAAGTGCTAGCACTAACATTCAAATTCCTAAATGGCATGGGGCCAGATTATCTGAAGAATTGCCTCCTCTCACCTGAACCCTCAGATAATTTGGGGGTCCTTGTCCGGGATCCCATTCCAAAGAAAGTGAGACAGGTGGCTACCAGGAGGAGGCCTTTTCAGTTGTGGCAACTTGGTTTCAGAGTGAGCTCTTCACAGAGGTGTGCCTGGCACCTACTTTGTATTATTTTTGATGCCAGGAAAAGACCTTTTTATTATTTCCCAGTATAATTACTGTTTAACTTTTAACTTTGTTCTTACACATTCCCTTTTATCCTGTAGTACTGCTATGCTTCTATGCTGAATCATAGCAATTGCTTTTGTGGTTTTGTTCTTTTGAATTGTGCCTTATGTGTGTGAGTCTTCTTAACATTTGCTTAATTTTAACTTTTGTTAACCACCCAGACAGCTTCAGCTATTGGGCAGTAGAAACATTAAATAAATAAATAGCCACTCTGTTGCCCCTCAGGAAATGACTAGAAAGTTCCATATAGATATAATGACTAGTGACTAGTGATAGACCAAACTTCCATTAATTTGATGGATCCCCTATTAATCCATCAAAGTTCATGTCCAGCACATCATCATGCAGAAATTAATGGGGGAGGGATTATTTATTGCAGTAGGGATCTCAAACACCTTCTTGTCATTGTGAGAAGGACAAAGAAAAACAGAGCTCTGAAATAGAGGCTCCGAAATGGGAAACTAGAACATGGTTCAGTTACCATCCTCTGCATTTGAGGAACTCTGGACACAGGGTTGCTGTTGGCTAGAAATCCGGGAGTAGGCTTTAGGAGGTGTTAGAACCATATAGCAGGATTGTTGTTAGGATAAAATGGGGAGGAGCAGGAATATTTAAGACCTTTGAATTCCTTGGAGGAAAAAATGCAGGAGATAAATGTAATCATGAGTTTTTTTTAAGGCACTGGACATTGTCAGGAGATAAAGTGATGAAGTGTCTCAGTTTCATGCTCCATTATTTGTCCTGGGAGAAGATTTAGGTAAGGAGGCACAATGTGATCAAGGTAGGTGAGTCATAGCTGGAGTTCAGGTTAATTTTAGTTCTTTGTTCAGAAATCCTGAAGCTAGAAAATGAACAAGTTTTTTTTTTCAACAGCATTTGAGAACAACTGGCAGACTTTTATAGTACTGCCAGGAGATTCCAGCTCCTCTAGCGCTGCAGCTGGCTGTTAAATGGCCAACAGTATTTTCTTGTAGGCACTGGGTGTTCCTTGGGAATGAAGGTCAGGTAAAGGAAGAGCCAGTTGGGGAATAACTCAAGATCTTTCTTTTAACAAGGGGAGTTTGAAGTTTGTTCCTCAGAATCAGAACACAGTGGCACCTCTTTGGGTTTGTGTGGATAAGGCATGGGGTTTTATGCAGTAGAACCAGGGACTGGTTCTGGTGTCTTACCAGACTCACTGTTCATGGAGACTTTGATCCCTGAGGACTTCCAATGCCATGGCACTTAGATTATAGCTGTACACAAATGACCTGGCAAAATTTTCATTTAGGAGCAGAGTAATTAAGGGAAGACATTTCACCAAATTTCTTCAGGGAGAAAAGACATTTTCCCAACAGTTACTTGGAGATGGGACTGATCATTAGCAGTGGTTGTAACATAGCTTTCCCACCAGCCAACATGCTTTGTTTTATGCTGCTAGTGTCAACAGCAGCAGTAGTGTTGATAGTCTGGCCACTACTTTGCATCCTTGTAGCAGCACCACTAGGACTCACTGGTTTCATGTCTTCTCTTGCATGCTGAAAACACCCAAGTGGAGCAGTGCAAGGAGCAGCATGTAATTTCAAAATAAATATGGATTGTTGCCTCACTCAAGCCAAAGAAGGAGATGCACAGCAGCAGCTGTGGGAGAAGAGTGGAGCAGCAGCAGCAACTTCTGAGACTCATGAAAAGAGGGGGAAGAGTAGGGGCTGGAAGAACAGTATTGGGATAGACAAATAGGTAGTTGCAATAGCTCTTTTTTATTCTTTGTGGTATCTGCATCTGCATGCAGTCTTGTTTGGAAAGTTTACTCCACTGGGGAATTATGGGAAGGAACCCCTCCCCCAGAACTACTGTGCATGTGCCTAATGTTTTTCTTCTTTCCTCAGTTCTTCTTTGACTGCTAATCTGGTTGCTTTGAAGGGGGCCTTGCTTGTTCAGTGTGGACTGGATTATACTTGTTGAGTTTTTTCTCCTTTCCTTTTTCTCACTTTTACATCTTTCTTTTCCGTTTTGTTTTTCTCCTTATGATTTTTTGTACTGGTTTTTTCTTTCAGATGGTGTGGTTGTGAAGGCACCCTTTACTTTTCCGTATTGTTTTTCTCCTTATGATCTTTTGTACTGGTTTTTTCTTTCAGACGGTATGGTTGTGAAGGCACCCTTTAGAGTATGCTTTAAGTGTAGAGCAAACTACTGCCAACAGATTGACACTCTCTTTTGCCTATTCTGCCTTGGGGAAGGACACATAGTGAACACCTGCATAAACTGCCAGGCATTTACTAAGCCCGCTTATAGATATTGACTGGATTGTTAAAAGGCTGATTTCTGGGAAAGGGTGTTAGAGGCTGTTGAGGCACCTTGCCCTTCAATGGTACCCACTCAGTTTCCATCACCAGCACTTCTTTTTTGATAGCAACTCAATCACACTCACAGGTATATCCTGCTACTTCCTAAATCTCCCCGTCCAATGGCTCTACCCTTGGCTTGTATGGAACTTCTGATTCTGAATTGGTTGTTGTCTATCTCTTTGGCTGTTTAAAAAGCCAGGACATCAAAGGCTTCTGAAGCACAGATGAAAAATAAAAGGGAAAAATATTCTAAGAAAGGTGCCTTTCCACACCTCACATATGAATGGCATCATCATCAAACTGTTCTGTTTGAAAGATGGGCCACTGCAACTATAGATCTGTTTATGATGGAAGACAACAAGGTGTGTCCAATGTTTTGCAGCAGGACTTATTCCTTTGGAACAAAGGACCTATGTGGCATCCCGGCAACATGATGCTTGGTCAGAAAGCTTGGAGGCTTTGTATGTGACCATGCCTTGCACTCTTACCTCTGCTCTACAGCAGATCCATCTTGCACAAGGAAAACTTCCATGTAATCCTGTGTTTGGAAATGGGCTATTTACTTTATCTTTCTCATTGGAGGTCAAGGTAGACCCTTTAAATTGTGCTATGCATCACATCTGAAATTTTCCTCTTATTGATTAAAGGACTAAAAACGTTGAGGTTTTTTGGCAATAATTTGGTTTCTCATATACTCATGTTTTCAGTTTTCCTCATCCTCTTGACATGCCAGTTTTTCCAAGGGGTGTGAAACATTGCCGAACCAGTCCAGTCCCTGATACTGGTCTGAAGCTTGTCAGTAGTTCATCAGGAATTGACATTTTGAACCTCTCTTAACAAATGCTCTTCAACTCTTTTCTTAGAAGGTTACCTTTCTTGATGTGATTATATAGGCTTAACAATCCAGGAAATTATGTGCTGTATGAGTAGATTCAGCTTACATGAATTTTCACAGAGATAAGGATGTCCTACAAACTGATCCTTCTTTCCTACCCAAGGTCATTTTTCAGTTAGAGAATCATCCCAAATGAGGTTGCACATAGGTGTAGAGTTCCAGTGTGTGAATGCACATATAACACATCAACTACTGTTGCAGGCCAGCAACCTGTTTTTCTATCTTCCTTCAGAACAGCTAAGTTCCTAGAAAATGTTGGAGAGACCCATAGCTTCATCTCTGTACTAACATTAGTAGAGGGTTCTGGTGATGAGAATCACAAGCCTGTCCATCCCTTTAATGCAGATCCAGGCATTCTCATGAGGTATCAAACTGCATTTGAGAAATGATAATGCACACCAAAACTTGGGCCCATCAGTTTTTTTTAGAGGAACCTGAAGAATCCCATCAGCTGACTTGTCTTGACACTTGCTTTCCTGGAGTCAGGAAGCATTCTTTTGGGGAAGAATTCAGTAAAGAAGGAATGGAGGATGTGGAGGCACTGCACAAATGGGAAGCGAGCCCTGAAGTGGGGAGAATTATGGATGTGATTTAGAGCCATTAAGGGAAGGAAGAAGAGCTGCCTGGGGCATTGTTCCTTTAAATATGAAATATTTTTACCCATCAGGCTTCCACTGACTGCGACTCCATGGAGACTACAATGCATTTTTACTTAGAGAATATCCAGAGGTGACTACCATATGGATGTTACTAACTCTTACTCCTAGTAATGACAGTTATTTTGCAAGTGCAATGTAAAAGTTCATATGTCTAAAAATGAAGAGAAGGGTAATCAAAAAGCTAAAAAGATTATTATATGTACCTTTAAAAAGTGACTCATTCTGTCAGATAAATATGTTTAAGCCATTTGTTTACATTGTGGTTATAATTGTAAAGGTTTTGCTATCAGTTTAGCTCCTGGGAAATACAGTGGCACAAAACTGCTTGTTAGGTATCTTGTTTCTGAAGTCAAAGTTTTACTGTGAATATCCTAAAGGGGGTGCTGATTTACCATCATGCAATGGGTTAATGAAGACTGAAAGTGGAGCACAGACATTCTACTGAGAAAACATAAAGGCTTTGCCTGCAGCTGTACAGCTTTACGTAGGCACCTGTGGGTTTCAGTGTGTTTAATGCACAGACTGCAGTATGAGGCTAACACAGACATTTGCTGACTCCGGTATACTCCTCTGCCTGCTGCTCTGCCAGCTTCTGCACCATCCAAAAGAAAGGCAAAATGGTGCAGCATGTTCAAAGCTTCCTTAGAAAATAAAAACCTTCAGTATGATGCAAAGGTAGGTTTACAGTGCTTTTTAACATAGACAGAGAAAGATTGCTTTAGCATAATAATATTGATTATATTACCTTTACTAATCCTGAATTAGTGACAAATGTATTGCAACTTGTATGTTATGACTAGTAGAGACAAAACTGACCATATTCCTATATGCTTGAGTGTTTTATTATACAGTATATATTTATCTAGCTAGGGGTTTTTTTGAAACATCTTCATTCTTATACTAGATAAGGTTACAGCCAATAACATTTCAATAAGCTTCTTCCAATCAGAATGCGTTTTTTGTGTGGGAGGAAGGGAGGAGAAAGGAATGAATTTCTATTTTATGGCTGTATACACTCATGGTGAATTTGCAGTTGAGATGGCAGAAGAGGGGACCCCTCCCCCCCCACACACAAATTACATTGGAGAATAAACTCTACAGTTATCTTTAGGTGATGAATGCAATGCCGAATTGGAGTTTGCATTGCAGATGAACATTATTTAAAATAGTACTATTGTCTGACACTTGCTCAAACCAATCATGTTTGAGACAGGCAGGAATAAGAACTAGAACCTAAGGAAACAAGCATGCAAGCAGATCTGGTTTTTTACTTTAGAATCTTTCATTGCTCAGAACATGGTTTAAAATAGTTTTACTGCTGATTGTTTTAGCAATGTGGTTGTTGTGAGCTTAACATTAAGAAGATGCAGTATCAGTAGAAGCATTTTAAAGGAAATCTGATGGGAAATTATTTCTCAACATGATGTATCATTTCTGATTGGTTTTAAATGGAATTTTATGCTTTTAAATGTTTTAGCTACCTTTTGTTGGTATAAGCTCAAAGGCTTAGGCCATTGCATGAAGGTGATTATGGTTTATGACAATGGTTAGACTAACTGGCTACAATTGGGCATATTGAGGGCATTTTGGACAGTGATATCATTCAGTGATATCCAAGTTTGCAGCCATGAAGGAATGAGAAATGTTTTATTAATGTGTCTGTGTGGACTGGGGGCAGGGGAATGAATAGGTGCACAGTTTCCTATATTTTGGTTATAGGAAGCTTATTTTGGTTAGAAAGCATTTCTTTAAAAGATTGCTTTGGTAATGTACCTCAGTACAGATAGTCTGCATATGCATAGAAACAGCATGGTACTGCTGCTTGACTTCCGTTTATAGTATTCTTTAAAACCAGTATACTATACAGTCAATCAGTATTAAGAACCATTGATGGGTTACAGTGTTGACTCCAGAGATTAAAATTTCAGTGTGAAAGAAACATCATTTGTTATAGGACTTGCACTATATGTTAAATATTACTAATGCTTTGCTTTTTGTTCTGATTTCAATTCTGCATGTAAACATTCTACCTTTACCAAATTTTAGCATAGCAAAGAAACAAGATTCTGCAAATGAGTAGATATAGCTTGCCTGAATTTCACTGTTACTGAATATATGCATTTTCATCCTTGTATTTTATGCAGTGGAATGCTCTTCTATTCCCTTGCATTCTAAGCCATATGCTGCAGCTGCTGTTGACAAGAGTTACATGCTACCACTGTGATGAGGTTTAGAACAACGTTATTTGAAGGCAGCAAAAAATGCATTTATGTTGAATATATTTGTTCTGATTATTAAGGCATTCCTGTGTGATAACTTCTAGACATCATATTGTCTCTAAATTGTTATATAATGCTGATTGAATGTTGCAGATGAAATGGAGTAATATGATTGGTTCTTTAATAAGATACAGTAACAGTGGGAAGCGTTCTACCTAAGTGCTTCGACCTTGCCTTCAGCATGTTGGTTAGAAACAAGTATCTCTGTTAATTTTTAAAATATAAAGATGAATTTCAGTGAGAGCTATCCAGAGCTATTTCCTTCATATTGCAGCATATCAAGGCTGAATCCTGAGGTATTCTTTTTATTCTGTAGTGCTTGTAAAGCTAATGTATTCCTATGTTGTGCTATGTTACTTAGGATATGTTGCTCTTAGAAAATGAATGCATTATATTTTTACGTGTAGACAAAAGAATGCATGTGTCTAATTACTTAAATATATGGAATGCAAAATTTATATTGGACAGATTAATTGAAAAGAAGCATAGATCATCAGCGTTAAAAATGTTCTGATTTATAATCAAAGATTTGTAATTTCAGATATCAGTAGCATATTGTAATTCTCACAGCAGGCTATTGTAGTCCAAGCAGGTGGAGAATTGTTTTCCTTTGACAGCTTATTATGTCAGAATAATGTGTGCTGGCCTTGACATATGTATCACTTATGACAAACTGATGCAGTGAAATACACTTTTTAATTTGCTGAATATATGGCCATTTTCCTTTTAATTTTTAAAGTGTTATAACCAGAACCAGAAGCTTTATGCAGTCAAAGGATTCTGTTTTGAGATAACAGATTTTCAATCTAGTTATGTTTCAGTGGCTGCAGTGTGAGCTGAGATGTGCAAATAAGAAATGCAGATAAAACTACAGAAATGCAGAAATCATAAATAATTTCATGATTTAAAATATTCGTTACCATATCTTTTAGTGCTTCTATTTCACAATCATCTGATATGCTAATAGAGGTAGAATGGAGACATCTGGTTGCTAGTCTTTCGTTCTCAAAACAAAATGGCTGGTGACTCCTACTGCTGCAAACTGCAGATGAAAAACGGGCTGCAATTAAAAGATCTTTTCAGTGAAAGGGAAAGCAACAAAACATGATGATTTTGCCTGCATGTTTGGTGTCAGTTTGCAAAGAAGTAGTATAAAACAGTAGTTTCTTCATTAGTGAAAATTTGCAAGCAAATATGAGTTGTAATTTTTAAACAAAGTTTTAGATGCAAGATTGTATCAGTAGTACATTGTCCTTTTCAGAACAACTCCTTTACTTAAAATAAATGCCATAGAATTGATGCATGTAAATTACCCCTAATAATAGATGACTGAAAAAAAGGTTGAAAGTATTCTTATAGTTTTAAATGTACTTGGGGAGAGGAATTTTTTCAACAGAAACCCATTCAAATTATCCCCCTGAAATACTTTGAGTGACAAAGATGTTCTAAAAATAAGCCCCAGGTTTGAGGGATTCAAGGATCCTTCCAGCCTTTTTGCTGAAAAGGTAACACCAGGCATCACTGTTCAAAGGGTTTCAAGTTGGCTATTAATGGATCTTACACGGTAGAAGTCACTTTTCTGCTTTGACTAAACAGATGCGGTATGTATGGAAATAAAGTGGTGGAGATGCCACACCCAAAGTCTCATAATATATACATAACCCTATGAAGCTGTCTGTGGACAATTTGATAGTTATTTTTAGGCACGGCAGTATGTTCTGATGTTTTTGCTGTTCTTAAGGCTGTCTTAGGGGTTGGTATGTTTGAATACTTAACTAAAAATATTATTTTCCTTAATATCTTTCCTAGTGATCATGTAAAAGGCGTTGATATTCTGATTTGATAAACGTAGAAGCAAAGAGTTTCACCATCATAACCATCACCATGAGAGAGGCTAGAGCCTGGTTTTAGGTTTAAACCCTGGCATCTTCAGCTAAATGGATTTCAGGTAATAGGCCTGGGAAAGTCAACAGAATGCTAGTTTTGGCCACTAGTCACTCTGTGTGAGTGGACGAAAAAGCCAGATAGCTCCCCGCCCCCGGCCAAATGTCTCTATTATAGATGTGCTTCAAATTCAGCTAAATCCTGAACCAATTTGGACTGAGATGAATTAATTTGAATATAGTTGAATTTGATTTTCGACTATAGTCAGTTCAGTCTCTGAATTGAAAAAGGTGGTATTTGAATCAGTCCAAGACAATTCAGACTGGATTCTGAATGATAAAAATGGAACCCAAACAAAATATTATAGTTGGCAGACAGTGTATCATACTATCTGTGCCATAACCTCTATCATAACCTCTTATCTTGGCCATAAACCAGGCTGTATATTTAATAAATGAATTCAAAGAACATCTAAATTGCAGAGTGAGGAAAGTGGGCTGCATGAAGTTACAGTGCATCCCAGCATCCCTTGCACTATCCCTTGCACTTTGTAACACATCCTTATTTCACTTGGGCAAGCCAGCGAGTTTGGAGGGAGTACAAGACCTTTTGGCTCCGGCCTCTTGGCAGAGCAGCAGAGGCTGGGAGAGAGTGCTGAGTGGCCAGGGGACTGGCGAAGGCAAGGCAGGAGCTGGGCAGGGGAGCAGAGGGCCAGGAGCAGCGGAGAGGAAGGGGGCGGGGCCAGAGAGGCTAGAGGGGCCAGGAGGGAGCAGGGGGCGGGGCCACCGGCCTGAGGGACTGATAAGGCGTCGTCCCTTGTCTGCATCCCTTAGCTTTGGCCTGGGCTGTCCGGGGACTCCCTTCCCTGGGACACAGAGGGTTTTGTTTTGTTTTGTTTTGTTTTGTTTTGTTTTGTTTTGTTTTGTTTGTGCTGTGCTGTGCTGTGCTGTGCTGTGCTTTGTTTTTCTTCCAATTTAAATTTAAGTTTATTTTATCCTTGTGTGTGTGTGCGAGTGGGTTTTTGTCTGGGAGAACTGGGCGAGTGAGAGGAACTACAGGACTAACAAGGCAGGGGACCAAGGTAAGGTCTCGGAAGGGATACCGATGGCAGACCAGGAGATGGGCTTGGCGGGAGTCATGGGTGTTGCTGTCCGCTGCGAGAGCTGTGACATGTTCGCCCTTCTCCCCCAGGAGAGGCAGGGATACACTTGCCCTCGGTGCAAGATGGTGACCCTGCTAGAGGAGGTGAGGTGCCTGAGGGCCGAGAGAGCTCTCCAGGCGCCCCCGGAGCAGCTCCCCTCTGGACAGAGGGTTGAGGGAGAGACCACGGGAGGAGCAGCTGCGGAGACATGGAGGTATGTCACCCGCAGGAGGAGGAGGCCAGCACGGCCTCCTCCTTCTCCTGGCACCAATCTGGAGCTGGGAAATGGGTTCTCTCCACTTGGGGAGGCTGGGGCTGATGAGGCCTTGGGGAACCAGCAGGACCCCCAGCCTGGGACGTCAGGCGGCAAGGGGGCCGCTGCGGGAGAGGCGAGAGCCAGGGCACAGCCGCCCACCAGCACCGGGAAGGTACGGCGGCGGGTGATAGTTGTTGGGGACGCCCTGCTGAGGGGCACTGAGGTGGCAGTGTGCCACCCCAACCTGGAGGCAAGGGAGGTTTGCTGCCTGCTGGGTGCACGCATCCGGCATGTGAAGGACAGAGTGGAGCGTCTTGTTTGCTCCAGGGGTCACCAGCCACTCCTGGTGATCCATGTGGGCACAAA
>NW_025336100.1:5786463-5786903 GCF_004798865.1 Varanus komodoensis | reverse complement strand
GGGTTCAGGCCCCCCCAGTAACGTGTCTGCACTGGACAACTGTGGGAGGAGGATCAGGGCTCTGGGAGCAGGGTTTTAGAGATACTGCAGGGACTGACAGGACTCCTACAGAGAGGGGCCAGGTATCAGGGAGGATGGGAGGAAGGAGGAGGCTGGGAACTCCAAGGAAAGGAAGAGGTGGGAATGAGTTGAGGTGCATGTACACCAATGCTAGGAGCATGGGTAATAAGCAGGAAGAGCTTGAAGCTCTTCTGGGAATAGGAGGATATGATCTGGTGGGAATCACAGAAACTTGGTGGGATGAAAGGCAAGTCTGGAATGTGAACATAGAAGGGTATCACCTTTTTAGAAAGGACAGGAAGGGAAAGAGAGGTGGGGGCGTGGCTTTATACATCAGGGAAGGGATAGGATGCAGTGAGATAGAATGCGGCACAGATGGG
>NW_025336100.1:5744600-5786363 GCF_004798865.1 Varanus komodoensis | reverse complement strand
GGCGTGGCTTTATACATCAGGGAAGGGATAGGATGCAGTGAGATAGAATGCAGCACAGAAGGGGATTCGGTAGAGGCAGTCTGGGTGAAACTTAGGGGTTTTGACAGGGAAAGAAACCTGACAGTGGGGGTATGTTATCGCCCTCCAGGTCAACTTGAAACCCTGGATGATGTCCTGACGGGCCAGATTCTAAGGATATCTCAGGGGAGAGACACAGTAATTATGGGAGATTTCATTCTCCCAGATATTACTTGGGAGACTCACTCAGCAGTGACAGCCAGGTCACGTCGCTTCCTGGAAGCTATAGAGGGAGGGTTTTTTGCACAGAGGGTCCGAGAGGCGACGAGGGGGGGAAACATCCTTGACTTGGTCTTGACCAATAGGGAGGAGCTGATAGATGAAGTACAGATTAGGGGAGCTCTGGATGCGAGTGATCACTCCATCCTTTGCTTTGAGATCGGGACTGGAGACGTGCAGCAGGTCGAGCACTAGAAGCTGGGACTTCGAGAGGGCCAACTTTGGCCAACTGAAGGCCAGACTGGGGAAAGTCTCCTGGGATAGGTTACTGGAAGGTAAGCGAGTTGAGGAGGGGTGAATGGCACTCAAAAGGGAGGTTTTGGAAGCACAAGCCTTGACGATACCTCTGGTCAGTAAGGTGGGGAGGCGGAGGAGAGTGCCACCATGGATGCAAAAGGAGGTGGTTAGAGGGATTAGACGAAAGAGGAACCTCCGTAGGAAATGGGCACTGGGGGAAATAGACAAAAGGGTATACCGGGAGGAGGAGGCCCGTTGCAGAAGGATTCTTTGCAAGGCTAAGGCTGATTATGAGCTGAGACTTGCCAAGAATATCAAGAGCAACAAAAAGGGCTTCTTTCAGCATGTAAATAGGAAGAGGAAGGGGAGACAAGTGGTGGGACCACTAAATAAGGAGGAAGGAGATCCAGCGACTGATATGAGGAAACAGGCACAGATGCTAAATGACTATTTTGCCTCTTTGTTCTCCCCAAAGCAGGATATGGGGGATATCCGCATAGGAGATTAGATGAGGCTGGGGACTTCAGGGCACAGATTAGAGTCACCCCCCCTTGAAGTCGAGGGGCTCCTCAGGGCATTGGACATTACAAAGGCACCAGGCCCTGACGGGTTACACCCAAGAGTACTTAGAGAGTTGGCAGGGGTTCTCTCACACCCGCTGGCCTCCATTTTTGAGACCTCATGGAGAACGGGTGAAGTTCCAGAGGACTGGAGGGTGGCATCAGTGGTCCAATTTTCCAAAAGGGTAGTAGAGAGGACATGGGGAATTACAGACCAGTTAGCCTTACGTCCATTGTATGAAAAACAATGGAAAGGCTCATAATAGAGAGAGATCTAGTGATGCTAGATAGGGAAGGGAGGCTGACAGCCACACAACACGGCTTCCACAAAAACTGGTCCTGCCAGACCAACCTTGTGGAATTCTATGAGAAGGTTTCAAGATGGCTAGATGGAGGGGATGCAGTGGATGTGGTATACCTGGATTTCAGCAAGGCCTTTGACAAAGTGCCCCATGATATCCTGGTGGAGAAACTGAGGAGCTTTGGGATACAGCAAAGCACTGTCCGGTGGATTAGGGCATGGTTGACTGACGAAAAGCAGAAGGTAACCATTAGTGGGGAATCATCGGGATGGCGGCCAGTGACAAGCGGGGTCCCCCAGGGCTCTGTCCTGGGGCCGATCCTGTTTAATCTTTTCATTAACGACATGGGAGAAGGGGTGAACAGTCTGCTGATCAAATTCGCAGACGACACTAAAACTGGAGCAGTGGCCACAACTGAGGAGCAGGTACTCCAGATCCAAAAGGATCTGGACAGACTATGGAAGTGGGCAGGAGACAACAGGATGGCGTTCAATGTGGATAAGTGCAAGGTCTTGCACTTGGGGCATAGGAATGGGTGTCATAAGTACAGGATAGGGGACAAGTGGCTGGAGAGCGGCACTTGTGAAAGGGACCTCGGGGTACTGGTTGACTGCAGGCTAAACATGAGTCAGCAGTGTGATGCGGTGGTCAAGAGGGCGAACGCCACCCTTGGTTGCATAGCCAGAAGTGTGGCTTCTAGATCAAGAGAGGTATTACTACCACTCTACACAACTCTCGTGCGCCCGCAACTGGAGTATTGTGCTCAGTTTTGGGCCCCTCATTACAGAAAGGATATAGCCAGGTTGGAGTCAGTGCAGCGTAGGGCCACAAGGTTGGTGGCCGGTTTGCAGGGGATGGGGTATGAGGCGAGACTGAGGGAACTGGTTCTCCAGCCTGCAGGAGACTCAGAGGGGATATTTTGGCGACATACAGGTATGTGAGGGGATGTCACATGGAGATGGGTAGAGACCTGTTCTCCCCTGCAGAGGAAGGCAGGACACGCTCCAACAGAGCAAAGCTCAGGGAGCCAAGGTTCCATTTGGATGCCAGGAAGCACCTCCTGACAGTCAGGACCCCGAGGGAGTAGAATGGGCTTCCACGAGAGGCCTTTGAGGCCCCATCGGTGAGGGGGTTCAAAGATAGGCTGGACATGCACATGGTAGGCATGTCGTGAGCGGAGCCGGCTGGTGTCAGAGGTCAGACTAGATGGCCTGGGAGGTCCCTTCTGACTCACTCTGTTTCTATGTTTCTAAGACTCCTTTACATGCTGCTTTTCACTGGTTAGATCATGCTGACCTGTGTGAAGTTGGAATGCAGCCATATTAGAGAATGCTTAAGGGACATTTCAAGTTTGCACAGGCCAATGAAAGGCAATGTGTGTGAGTGCTGTTATATTTCCAGTTTAGCTGGATGTGTCATGCAAAGTGAGAATGTATCTCGGAGCCCATTACATAGAATCATTGAATAGTAGAATTGAAAGGGGCCAGTAAGGCTGTCAGGTCTAATCCTCTATGCAGGACTCCAAGTTAAGGCATGCTCAACAGATGGTTGTCCAGCTGCATTTTGAATGCCTCCAGGGTGGGAGAGCCCATGACCTCTCTAGGTAATTGCTTCCATGGCCCTACTGCTCTTTCAGGAAGGTTTTCTTGATGCTTAGCTGGAATCTGGCTTCTTGTAACTTGAACCTGTTATTCTGGGTCCTATCCTTTGGCATGATGGAGAAGAGATCCTGCCCTTCCTCTTTGTGACAACTTTTCAAGTACAGTAGTCCCCCGAAATTCACGGGGGTTATGTTCCTAAAGCATCTGCGAATTGTGAAAAAACCTGAATTTGGTGCTGCCGTTAAGCGCCAGCTGTCTAGGTGGTGCGGGCAGGAGGTGTGGGCTGGGGGGCGGTGCAAGCGCGTGGCGGAACAGGGGCTCGTGTGTGCAGGGATCATTTTCTCTGAGCGAGTCCAAACTCAGAGGAAACAATCTCCTTGCCCGTAAGCCACCGCATAGTGAGGCGCCGGCTTACTCGCAAGGAGATCGGCTTGGAGAAAAATTCCGCAAAAGACTGAAGCTGCGAACACTGAACCGTGACTTCACGGGGGTATACTATACTTGAAACGTGCTATCATATCTCCCTTCAGTCTTCCACAGGCTAAACATGCACAGTTCTCTCAATCTATCCTTATAGGGCTTTGTTTCTAGTCCCCAGATCAACCTTATTGCCCTCCTTTGAACCCTTTCCAGCTTGCCTGCATCTTAAGTAAACTGTGGAACCCAGAACTGGACACAGTACTCTTGATGAAGCTTAACCAGTGCTAAATATTTCTGTTAATGCAGCCAAAAATAGCATTTGACATTTTTGCAGCAATATCACATTGTTGACTCATATTCAGCTTGTGATAAACTATTCTGAGATCCTTCTCACTTGTAGAATTGTTGAGCCAAGTATCCCCCACCTTGGTACTGTGGGAAGGAGCCTTCTGGGTCACTGAACTTTATTTGTAGAAAGTCTTCCTGAACGATGATGATCATTATTTCATTTCTGTAATACCCCATAGCAATAGCTCTGTACTGCAAATAGTTTTTTTGTTCACCTGGGATTCAAGGAGGCACACTTTATGAATAAGCTACATGTTTTGTTTATTCATTCTTATGTATTTTTAATTTGTTTTTAACTACCGTCTTCTCAGGTTTTTAATTTGATGTATTGCCTCAGTATTGATTCTGATTTCTTTGAATTGCTTTTGCAAGCTTCCGTGATCTTCTGGTTGGATTTGATTTCCTTTTCCCAGATGCAGAACTTTACATTTTTCCCTTTTAAATTTAAATTTGGCTCAGTGCTCCAACCTATTAAGATCACCTTTAATCTTCTTTCTGCCTTCCAGGGTATTAGCTATCCCACCCAATTTTGTGTCATCTGCAGATTTGATAAGCATTCTCTGAACTTCCTTATCTGAATCATTAATAAAAATGTTGAAGAGCACTGGACCCAGGACTGTACCTTGTGGGGACCTCACTCATTTCTTCTCCCCAGTTTGAGAAGGTACTGTTGATACGCCCTCTTTAAGTCTGATTCTGTAACCAATTGTGGATCCACCTGATAGTTTTTCCATCTAGTCCACTTTCAGCTAGTTTGCTGATCAGGATATCATGGGACACTTTCTTAAAAACTTTGCTGAATTCAAGATACATTATATCCATAGCACTCCCACAGTCCACCAGGGAGGTTTCCTGATCAAAAGCAGAGATCAGAATAGTCTGGCAGGGTTTGTTCATGTCAAATCCACATTGGCTTTGACTATTGGCTGGAAGTATTTACTGCATTGCTTGCAAGGTGTCCACTGATTTTCTACTTTATAATTTGATTTAATTTTTCCAGGGATTGAGGTCAGACTGGTAGGTCTGTACTTCTCAAGTTCCTTCTTTTGTCCCTTTTTGAAGATAGGGACAGCATTAGCTCCCCTTTAGTCATCTGGCACTTCACCAATCCTCCATGATTTCTCAAAGATAATAGATAGTGGTTCTGACAGTGGTTTTTCAAATTATCCTAGTTTTTAGTGTATTAAAATTCTTAAAATCCAGGATATGTCTTTGGCTACACTTGGCTTTTGCTTCCTTTAGAACAAACATTCAAGTATGACATGAAATTTTCCTAGAATTCCTGTAACTGCCACTTCATCTACTGTCGTATGTGTGTCAGTTGTAATCAAGTAAAGGACAGCTGATCCACTAGTTCCTTCCTCTACTTTCTGTAGGAGGAAGTTACCAATGACATAAATCAGGAAGTTTGTGGAGGGGCCATGTTTGACAGAATTTGTCTCCAACAGATACTGAGGAAATTAAAATCCTCCATTACTACTACATCATGCCTCCTTGAACATTGGCCATGTACTTTTCAAAAGTTTCTTCTTTGTCATTTTCTTGACTGGATGGTCAGTAGTAGATTCTGATCACCAGGTTATTTTTATGTAGCCCAGTGGCAGTACATAGGCTTTTGGATGCAGAATGTCATTTTACTGACATACAACAGTTGGTGAGGAATTTGGGCAGTCAGTACTATTGTACTCATATCCTGCCTGTTAGATCCTGTGATTTATTTATTTATTTATTTAGAAAGTTTCTATGCCGCCCCATTCACCGAAGCCTCAGGGTGGCTTACAAATAAATCAATTAAAATACTATAAATTAACAATATAAAACAAGTTAACAATATAAAATAAGTTGTCCTGGCCAAAGAATAAAATAAATAAATACTATTAAAAGTTAAAATGACGTTTGAATAAAAAGGTCTTCGCCTGGCGCCGAAAAACAAATAACGACGGCGCCAGGCGGACCTCTCTGGGGAGCGCATTCCATAGATTGGGCACCACCGCAGAGAAAGCCCTCCTCCGAGTACTTACCCTCTTAATATCCTTCACGGAGGGTTCCCGGAGAAGGGCCTCTCCCGCTGATCTCAGGGGGCGGGCGGGCATATATGGACGTAAGCGCTCCTTCAGGTAACCAGGACCTAAGCCATTTAGGGCTTATAGGTCATAACCAACACCTTGAATTGGGCCCGGACTTCAATGGGAAGCCAGTGAAGCTGACGGAGGACTGGAGTCATGTGAACATAACTCCCAGTCCCCGTCAGCAGCCTGGCAGCTCTATTTTGAACCAATTGAAGTATCCGGACTGTCTTCAAGGGTAGCCCTACATAGAGCGCATTACAGAAGTCAAGGCGGGAAGTCACCAACGCGTGTGTCACTGTTGCCAGGCAGTCGTACTCCAGGTAGGGGCGCAGCTGATGGATCAGCCGAAGCTGAAAGAAAGCGCTCCTCGCCACCGCTGTCACCTGAGCTTCCAGTGAAAGCTCTGGGTCGAGGAGCACTCCCAAGCTGTGGACCTTGTCCCTAAGAGGGAGTGCAACCCCATTCGGGACTAGGTTCAGTTCACCCTCACCGAAGCCCGATCCGCCAACCAACAGGACCTCCGTCTTGTCTGGATTGAGCTTCAGTTTATTGGCCCTCATCCAGCCCATTACCTCGGCAGGCACCAGTTCAGCACAGCCACTACCTTACCTGGATTGGTGGAAAACAAGAGGTAGAGCTGGGTATCATCAGCGTACTGATGATTCCTCAGCCCACACCTCCTGAGGACCTCTCCCAGCGGTTTCATGTAGATGCTAAACAACAAAGGGGACAAAATGGACCCCTGTGGTACTCCATGGCATAGCTGCCATGGCGCAGAGCCATAGTCCCCCAGCCCCACCTTCTGGAATTGGTCATTGAGATAGGAGCGGAACCACTGCAAAGCGTTGCCTCCGACCCCCAATCCCGTTAGCCTATCCAGAAGGATACCATGGTCGATGGTATCGAAAGCCGCTGAGAGGTCCAGAAGAACCAACAGGGATGCACTCCCCCTGTCCTTCTCCCTGCACAGGTCATTGTACAGGGTGACCAAGGCAGATTCAGTACTGTACCTGGGTCTGAAGCCGGACTGAAATGGGTCCAGATAATCAGTTTCATCCAAGAGAGCTTGGAGTTGTCCCGCCACCACCCGCTCCAGCACCTTGCCCAAAAACGGGATGTTGGCCACTGGTCTATAATTAGTGGCCATCTCTGGATCCAGTGACGCTTTCTTCAGGACCGGTTGGACTACCACCTCCTTTAAAGGGGCAGGTACCCGACCCTCCCTCAGAGAAGCGTTAACCACTTCCAAGATCCAGATCCCAATCCCGTGCTTGGCATTATTTATTAACCAAGATGGGCAAGGGTCCAATAGGCAAGTGGTGGGACGTACTCGTCCAAGCACCTTGTCCACATCATCAGGCCACAATAACTGAAATTCATCCATTAATTTTGGACCAGACGGCAGCATTGGTATCTCCCCAGAAACCTCTGAGTCAGTAGTAGAGTCTAGCGCGTGACGAATCTGAGCGATTTTCTCCCTGAAATGCTTGGAAAAGTTGTCACAGCGGGCCTTCGAGGGTGGAACCAGATCTTTCTTAGGGCCAGGATGAACCAGGCCTTGCACCACTCGAAAAAGCTCCGCTGGACGGCATTTTGAGGAGGTAATGGAAATGGAAAAGAATTTCTTTTTTGCCGCCCTCACCGCCACAGCATAGGCCCAATAATGGGGTATTAAGTGTGTTCAGTCAGATTCATCCCGTGATCTCCTCCACCTACGCTCTAGCCATCTCCCAGCCTGCTTCATCACCCGCAATTCAGGTGTATACCAAGGGGAAGAGTGGGCTCTGCCCGGCGGGAGTGGACGCTTAGGAGCGATCGTGTCAACAGCCCTGGTCTTCTCCCTGTTCCACAGTTCGACCAGAGCCTCGACAGGAGCACCAGTCTTGTCAGCCGAAAACTCCCCCAGGGCCCTCAGGAGTCCATCTGGATCCATCCGGCTCCGGGGGCAGACCCATCAGGTCCGCACCCTTACAGAGGGAGAGGCCGCTCTCGAGCACAAACCTCACCAGGAAGTGATCTGACCATGACAGGGGAGTCAAACATAAATTTCTCACCCTCAGGTCACCCTTTTCCTACCCCGTCGAGAAAACCAGGTCCAGAGTGTGTCCACGTTCATGGGTTGGGCCGGAGACATGTTGAGACAGGCCCATGGCTGTCATGGAGGCAATGAAGTCCTGAGCCGCCCTGGTCAGACCAGACTCAGCATGGAGATTGAAGTCCCTCAGGACCAACATCCTGGGGGTCCTCAACGCCAGGTCCGAGATGATCTCCGTCAGCTCAGGCAGGGAGACTGTTGGCCGAAGGGTGCATGGTACACCAACAGAATCCCAAATCTGTCTCGGTCGCCCAACACCAAGTAGAGGCACTCCAGCCCTGGCCTCGAAGGGACCGGAAGTCCTGTGAGGGAGATGGAGGCTTGGTAAACCAAAGCGACCCCCCCTCCCCTCCCCTCCCCTCCAGGCCTGGATGGTGCTGAACCAGATACCTGGACAGGCACATTTGAGAGAGGGCGACACCCCCCCTCTCCCGCCCAGGTTTCCGTTTTGCAAGCCAGGTCGGCCCCCTCATCCACAATCAAGTCATGGATGAGGGAAGATTTATTGTGGACCGACCTGGCATTGAGCAGCAGCACCGTCAGGCCCGAGGGGCACTTGACAAGACTACCTGGAACCCTCTGGCTGGTGGCAGAACCAGAAGGAGGGACAGGTGTCAACCATCTGTCTCTCCTTCTATGTGAACACGTTAAGCGCCCACTGCAATAACGTCCATTGCCCATGACCACCCCAATGGTGGCGCCCCCGTGCTCCCCAGGAAACTCAACTGTCGACATGGCCAGGGACGATTCCATAAAAACAGATTAAAATACAGTAAAACTAAAACAATCAAAGACTCCCCATTTCCCCACCCCCCATACAAAATTAAAATTCCATCCACCGACCTAGTGCCCCGCCAGCCCAGCCCCGCACGGCCACGAACGGCCACAAACGGCGGCACCGCCAGTGTGTGAACAGAAGGCTGGAGTAGATAGATCCTTGGTTTGATCCTACACAGCTCTTCTCATATTCTTAAGGTTTATGATAGCAAGCTAGAAGGGCAACTGCTTGTCTGAGTATGGTATACTGAGGTATATGGATGATTGCTTTGACATTTACTGGCATTTTCAACTGTTGTTTTAGGTGGGTGTTAATTGTCTATTCCTGTTGGTTTCCTTATTAAAGAGAGAGTTTGTGGGAAGGAGGCAGGATAGACAAAGTGGCGGAATCGCTTTTCCTTCTCCATTGGAGAATCAAAGGGTGACTTGACTACTTTTGGTTTGACTGCTCTGACTTCTTCGCCTCATTAGAGGAAATATGTGGCCAAAGCTGACTTTACAAGGCTGGCTTGGCTTTGCTGTGCACTGGGCTTCTAGAGATGGAAAATATCTGGACATTTGCAAGCTATGGAAAACTGTTCCTCCCTGTTTTGTTATGGAGGGGGAATGGCAAATTTGGAAGAAAAAGAAATGCAATACTTGCTTAATTTTAAGCTTTATGTATCTAAAGCTACTTTGTTGCTTTAGGTCAGCTTTTCCGAACTTGGTGTTTTGGTGACTTCAATTCCTATCAACCTGACACAGCCTGTTTAATGGTTAGGAATGATGAAAACTGTAATCCAGAATATGTGGAGTGTTCAAATCTTATGTGGATTTAGATAGAAAAGATGTTCAACTTCCAACATTCCCCATTCAGCATGGCAATTCTATGACTTTTTACTGCCTAAATTTGAATGGGATTGAACCCCTTATATTATGAATGTCATTTTTTGCTCTCAAGAATATCATAAGAATTTAAACTTTTAAAAAGTAAACTCAGTATAATGTTATTTGTCTGGATATAATATATTTTAATAAAACAATTCCTAAATTTGATAGTTTTATGAGCAAAGCAAGGTAAACATAATATATTTTAGCTTTCTATTTTATGTTGGGTCAGAGTGCACCTAAGCAAGTGCTTGCTGAAACAGCTTAATCATCCTAGAAGACAAAGGAAGCTAGAGGCTCAAGAAGACTGATGTACAGCATCTTTTTCTGTTAGTAAGGAAGTTCAGGGAAATTTCTATGCCTGTTTGCACTGGTGTAGTGAAGTGTAGGAATATCTGATCTGAAGGGAAAACTATTAAAATTTTATTTACCCAGGACAAATCCTTTCACCTTTAGGATTGGTAAGCAGCCATGTTTAATTAAGGAATTTTTTATTCATCTCAATCTGTTATTTGAAATGTGACCATTCTTGTCTGTACATTGCCATACCATAATATTTCATTCGTTTTGGAAGATTGTGTATAGTGCTGTTGTCAGCCAGACAACTGAATTTCTTTTAGGAAGAATATGCATGCAATTTTTTGACACATATCTGTAGATAGAATCAGATTTATATCTTGTCCTGTTCTTATGGATAGTTTTCAAACTGTTCAGTCTTATGTGATGGAACTTTGCTGTTCATGACTTATAAAAGCAGCTGGGAATGGAGGTTCTACCTGAGCTAGTAAGGGCACTGGCGAATGCTTTTTCATGGCAAGGTGTGATTCCATCATTGCTAAAGTAAGTGGTGGTAAGACTTTGGTGAGAAGAGCAGAGCCTCTTGGAACTTCTCTCTGTTGGATAATTTCTGTCCAGTCCCCAATATTCCATTCTTGAACAAGGTGCTAGAGTGTAAGTGAGTATATATCCAGTAGGAATGTCAGAATGAGATGGCTTATGTAGATCCATTGCAATCTAGCTTAGGCCTGGTTGTAGAACAGAAATTGTTTGGTCCTGGAATTGGAAGGTGGAATGTTTTCCTATTACTTCTGCTGGAGCTTTAAGTGGCATTTTAAATTATTAACCATGGTTTTCTTCTTTGGCATTGTGTAATGTGGGTTTAGGAGTTACTATTATATGATAGCTCTGGTCCTTATTAGAGGGGCAGTTTCAGAGGATAGTGCTGGGGGATTCCTGTTTGAATCATACAAATATAGAAGTATTGAACAGAGCCAAGAAGGCCATCAGGTTCAGCTCCTGCACAGTGCCTTTGGCATCCCTCAGGGACACAGAACCCTCTCAGGGTTCCTTCTTGCCCCCATACTCTTTAACACAGGCCCTGTCATGCCTTGTTGACTGTCTGACCCATTTTCTGTTCCTGACTTCTCCTTACTAGATCTTGTCAAGGTCGACATCCACCACCATCATCCCTGATCTTGGAGTATCAAGACATAGATACCTGCCATTTATATCCCAGAGCTGATACCTACGCCACTAATTAGTCACCCCTGCTCTTGGGCATCAATACATTTTTTGATTCAAAATGAAAATGTTTCTATGAACATGGTACTATGCAAATTAGGCTAATTTACATTGGATTTTTTCTTAAAATTCACATCAGTGGCTGCACTTTCCTTTGCTTCAGGCTGCAAAAAGTCTTGGATGAGCCCTTCCTACTTGAAATAAAAGTAGGCTTAGATACCATATGAATTACCATTTTCTTACTGTACATTTTATGTAAGAAGGCATGTGTAAGGCAATAACACTTCTCTTTTAAAACCTAGTTGGGGTTGTTTATTATTTTATATCTGCCACAGTTTTCCTTATCTAAGATTCAATAAAAATCATAGCATAGAATAAAAAATAATACAAATGTACTCAAAGAGTGATCATCAAGGGTACCTTCTCAAACTGGTAAGAGGTAACCAGTGGAGTAGTTCAGGGAACGTTTATCAGATTTCGAGATGACACAGAACTATGTGAGATAGCTAATACCCTGGAAGACAGAAACATGATTTCAGGTGATCTTGATAGGTTGGAGTACTGGGCTGAAAACAACAGAATGAATAGGAGCAAATGCCAAGTTCTGCACCTAGGAAAAAGAAACCAAATGCATCATTACAAAGTGGGGAATGCTTGGCTCAACAACTGTATGAGTGAGAAGAATCTTGGAAATGTTTATAGATCACAAGATGAATATGAGTCAACAATGTGATATGGCTGCAAAAATGGCAGATGCTATTTTAGGCTGCATTAATAGAAGTGTCACTTCCAAATCATATGATGTTCTAGCTCCCCTCTACTCAGCACTGATTAGGCAGGCCTCATCTGGAGTACTGCATACACTTCTGGGCACCACAGTTTAAGAAAGATGCAGACAAGTTGGAAAGGGTTTAGAGGAGGGTAAGAGAGATGTACTGGTGTACTGGAAACAAAGCCCTATGAGGAGAGATTGAAAGAACTGGGCATGTTTAGCCTTGAGAAGACCGAGGGGAGATATGATAGCATTCTTCAAGTACTTGAAAAGCCATTACAAAGAGGAAGACCAGGATCTCTTCTTGATCATCCCAGAGTGCAGGACATGGTATAATGGGCACAAGTTACCGGAAGCCAGGTCCTAGTTGAACAGCAGGAAAAACCTCCTGACCGTTACAGCAGCAGGACAATGGAACCAATTTCCTAGGGAGGTTGTACTGCACAGTACTGCAGGCATTCAAGAGGCAGCTGGACAACCATCTACTGGGGATGGCTTAACTTGGAGTCCTGCACTGAGCAGGGGGTTGGCCCCTGTGGCCCCTTCCAACTTTACTATTTTATGATTCTATGGCTCTACTACACTCTGTTTTATATTTCTAAAGCAGCCTCCTGCAACCTGGTGCTCTCCAAATGTTTTAGACTACAGTCTCCAGCATTCTTGACCATTGGCTATACCACCTGATTTTGATGACAGGTCAAGTCCAAAATAATTGGAGAGCACCCCATTGGAAAGAGATATTAGAAAATAACAAAGTGATTTCAGATGCTTAGTGATTTTTCAGTTTTCCTCATATTCATGTTTTTCTCTTTTTTATGACTTCAGTGTTCTGAAAATCATATACCTCTATCCTTGGCTCTAACAACTGCACTTAGTCAGCATTCAGGAGCAGGCTGGCTCTAAGCACATACTTCCACAGTACATTCAGTGTAATGGCTATGCTCAAATTCCTTGCCCCAACCACAAATGCCCCCTTCTGATTTCCTTTCCTGAATTTATATATTTATGCCAATTCCCATAATAAGGGCTTCTTTTAAAATAATGATTTGCCGGCACAATGAAAAAAGGCACTGTTTTTAAAAATGTTTCATCCTCATGTTTTAGCAGTAATTTAAGGATCAGAGTAGGAAGTTGGAGATAATACTTCTTTTATCCATACTTACTGTCCCTTCCTTTTCAAACTTACATTGTAGCTCTGGCAGACACAATGTGAGGTACCCAGTACTAAAAGCATTAATTTACATTTATATCGCACTCCAGGAATATAGATCAGAGTTAACCATAGAATACAGTGGAGTTTCCCCTCTTGAGTGCAGAAACACAGCTCTGACCTCTGGAGGAAAAATCCAAGTGGTGATATACCTCACCTTGTCCTGGATCAGGAGGTGTGAGAAAAAGGGTGGCTTCAGTGGGCAAGTATTGGGATTGTCCTAAGCTGTGCTGTGGATCAAATAGTTTAGAATCAATATCTATTTAAGTAGATCAGGATGGTTTTGCTCAGCCTCATTTCTCCTCTAATGGAATATCAGTTGGGGAAGTGCTGGTTTGGGTCTGCTCAGGGTGATGAATGTCAGAATGGTGAAAGTAACGGGTTAGGGTTGGGGTTAGGTGGTTGGTTCCATGGCGCAAGGAATGTGCCCTCCCCTTGGTCTGGTTGGCCAGATGATGGAGACAGTCAGCAAGCCCTCTGGTTCCAGTCAGCAGGCAGGGACCTGGAACAATCATGCAGTCATTGATCTGAGGTGCAGGACAGTGATGGCGAGTAGATCTCAGCCCTGTGTGAGGGTTCACCAGTGGCCACATGTGGTGAAGGCAACAGCATCCTTTTGCACTAAGATGGGAACAGTGCCTGAGCTTGGAGAAGTCTTAGAGGTTTGGCAGGTCAGCGTGTGTGGTGAAGAGTCTTGAATCTTGCCCTCCAGTATCAATATTGCTTACATGGATTCCATGGTCGGGCCAGAGTTGGCTGCTGTGCTGGTACAGGCGCTCTTGATACTCATGGAGAAGGGTGTCTAGGCTATTTCCCCAAGTCCGCCTTATTTTTGGCTGTCATTGCCAGCTTTCACATCTTGTCCAAGTGCCTGGGAGTAGATGAGATGGGTGGTGTGACTGAAGGAGACCCCACAGCTGCGGATGACACGTATGGTGCAGGCATAGCTTGGGAAGTAGATGGGCAGTCCATCAGTGTAGTTGAAGCCAGACTGGTGATCTGAAGAGCACTGCTCAAAAGTTCATTCCTTAGCTGCCCTTTCAAGCCTGTTTAGTGAAGGCCTTTCTGTATGTACTGACCTCCATGAGATGCTGCTCTTTAAGTTTTAGAATCACATGAGGCACTGGTACCTATATGAGCTAGGTGAGCTCCATCTTCAGTGTTATGTTGAGTTCTGGGCATCAGAAATCTTCCTGCTTGAGCATCATGGCAGTGGATCTAATTATTTATGGAGGTTGTGGGTTCCTCAAGAAAGCTGCAGAAAAACTGGAGAGAGTTCAGAGGGGGAATGGAAACAAAGCCCTGTGAGGAGAGATTGAATGAACTGAGTGTGTTTAGCCTGGAGAAAAGAAGACTGAGGCTGAATAACACTTTTCAAACACTTGAAAAGCTGTCACACAGCAGAGGGCCAAGAACTCTTCCTGATCATCCCAGAGTTAGAACATGGGATAACAGACTCAAGTTACAGAAAACAAGACTTCATCTGGACATCAGGAATCTTCCTGACTGTTTGAGCATCATGACAATGGATCTAATTACCTATGGAGGTTGTGGGTTCTCTCACACAGGAGGCATTCAAGAGGCATTTGGATAGCCATCTCTTGGGAATTCTTTAGCCTAGAGTCCTGCACTGAGCAGGGGGGTTGGAATTGCTAGCCTTGTTGGCCACTTCCAATTCTATTCTTTATGATTCTGTGATTCTTGAAAGAACTTTCTTGGGATTATGAACATACTGTTGTGGGACTAAAGATATGAAACAGAACTTTTTAATGTGTCTGGCTGTCTTCTCTTTTTATATAACCATAATAAAACCCACTGAACTGTTCTACCTTAAGAAAAAGTTTTGGTATGGAAGGGAAGCTGTATGTAGTTGATCTCTGCTGAACTGATATACATTTGTTGTTTTGGTTCTCCTGCAGATGGAGGAAGCGAGGAACCACCAGACCGAAGACAGGCGAGCATAGATTACTGTCAGAGCCATTCTGGTCAGGGTAAGCAAACAAAGATTATGTATTCTTTGTTGAAGTTTATTTATGATTTTGTATTTTAGTGTACAATGTTTCAGAAGCTTTTTAGAATCTTCTGTTAGCCAAAGAAGTATATTAACTCTTGTAAATATTACTGTAAGATCCCACCTGAGTGTCCTCAAACTCTATGCCTTTGAATTATTTGTGAGACAGTTTGGCATAGTGGTGTTGGTCTGTGACTGGTTCTGATTCCCACTCAGCCTTGAAGCTCTCTGGGTGATTTTTGGCCTGGGGCTGACTCTCAGTCTGCCTCACAGGGTTGTCCTGAGGATAACATGGAAAAGAGCAGGAGGATTATGTAATCTTCCTTGGGTTCCTTGCAGAAAAAGGTAGGATATCATAAATAACATAAAATATCATAAATAACATAACTTTGTTTCTTTGAACATGTAATAACCACATAGCTTCTTATAGTGGGCATTAGATGGGAATATCTCAGGGACAGCAGCAACACATATACTAGGATGCACAAAAATGGAATTTCATAATTTGTAGCAGCTTTCCTCTGAAGAAATGTCTAAAATTCAGCTCAAGTTGGCTATTTTAAGAAAGCAGTTCTGAGAAAGGAATATTCCTTTTCTACATTAAATCAGCTTGTGGCACTGTTTTCATGTCTTCTGCTTACCACCTCCTTTTGCTACTGTATTGTGGGTGGCCCAGATTAACTAGCTCCATATTCCTTGCAGCATTCATTGTCTACCTTATCTGTGACAGACAAATGCAAAATCTTCTCTGGGAATGGAAACTGTATCCTACACAACTGGGGGCAGTCAGAAATAATCATTTCTAAAAGATGCTGGAAAGGCTGTTACTGACTTCCGTATTTGGTGGACATGCATCCACATTAGTCTCACACAAAATATCTATTCAAAAGATTTCAGATAGAAACCATAATGAAATTTCCTCTGTGCCAGTTGATTTGCTAAATGGAACCTGTATCTTTTTTATTAAATAGGAATCCAGTTTAAGGCTTACAGTAAATCATCTAATTTTTTTTCTGGTAACATACTAGCTGCACAGATTGTGGGATATCACTGTTAGAATTCAGCTGAATAAATGTGGGTGGCCAAGAGTTTGAAAAAGAAATGCTTCCTTGAAATATTGCTCCCACTTGCCCTCTAGACAGATGCAACCAAATAAAGTTTATTCCAGAATATCACAATTTTGTACACTCACTATTGTAACTTATCCAAAATTGTGGGTAAATGGTGTACTCTATCTACTCTATCGTGATACAGAGGTACCATTTTGGTAATCTGTTTAGAGTTGTAATGGCTTTTGCCTTTGGAATAAGTATTTCTGGCTATCTCTGCAGTTTCAATTTTACAATTTGAATGTTGTTAAGCACAAGTATAAAAAAAGATTGGCAAGGTAGAATAATTAGAAGTTTTACAAGGTTCTAGGTGTGCTTAATAAAGTACTGGCAAATTGTTACAAAAGTTAACAATCATTGAAAAATTCCACAATACATTATATTCATTTAACATCTTTTTTTCAACATTGTTCTTCATGGTCTCTTTGGGCTCTGCACTTGTATGGAGCCCATTGTTAAGGAGTTATCACAGGTGAGAGTTTTGGTGGGAACTCTTGGCACTTGTTATATTATGAGGGGTTCCCACCCATTTCTTCAGTTGCTCTTGCACCATTGTGGTGTCTTGGGAAGCTCTTTTCCTTGTAATTCTTAGTGATAGCACTTTTTGACTTCTTATAGCTGTTTCTTTACAACCTAGTTCTACCACATTATGCTTTATTCCAGTTTATCCTCATCTTCCCTCAGTCTTTCTCCAGCCTTATTAACTTCCTTTTGCCACCATTTTTTCCTACTCATCTGAATTTTTTATTTATTAGATTTTTAGCCTGCCCCATTTAGCACTGCTCCCTGTGTGGGTTACAGAAAAGCATCTACAATCAATAAAGTCTTATAAGATCCATATAAGATATTAAAACACAATAATAAACCCTTACTCATAAAACAATAAAAGCACACCCACATTGTATCTTAACAGAACCTATGATTTATATAAAAGGCATAACACATTCTATATTAAAATGTCACCAATCTAGCAATTAAAATACTGGTGAAATAAAAAAGGTCTTTGCCTGGCACCAAAAGGAATATAAAGAGGGCACCAGACAAACCTCTCAGGGGATCTCATTCCAGAGTTGGGGTTCCACTCCCGAGAAGGCTCTTCTTGTAGCCACCTTCCTTATTTTCTGAGGAGGTTCCTTCAGCAGGACCTCAAACGATGATCTAAGGAACCAGGTAGGTTCATATGGGAAGAGGTGCTCCTTTAGATACCATGGTCATGAACTGTTTAGGGTTTAAACACTGTTACCACCTTGAATTGGGCCTGGACCTCAATTGGTAACCAGTGGAGGTGGTAGTGGATTGGCTTTATATGATAATATCTGCCAGTCCTCAACAGCAGCCTAGCTGCTGTATTCTGGACCAGTTGAAGTTTCCAGACTGTTTTCAAGGGAAGCCCCATGTAAAGCACATTGCAATAATCCAGGTGAGAAATTGCCAAGTTCTGTCTGTCCAGACAGGGCCACAGTTGAGCTATCAGCCTTAGCTGATAGAAGGTGCTGTTGGCCTCCAAATCCACCTGGAATAATTCCAGTGATAATTTAGGGTCCAAGAGCACCCCTAAGCTACAAACCCTATCCTTTAAGGAGAGTGTGACCCTGTTCAGGACAGGCAAGATGTCACGCCTCTGAACAGACAATCTCCGCACCAACAGTATCTTTGCCTTGTCTGGATTAAGTTTCAGTTTATTGGTCCTCATACAATCTATTATTGAGGCAAGACCAAGATTCAGAACTTCTGTTGCCACACCTGCAGCAGATGAAAAAGAACTGAGTGTCATTGGTGTACTGCTGACATCTCAGTCCACACATTCTGATGACCTCTTCCAGCAGTTTCATTAAGATGATGAAGAGCAACGTAGAAAAGATAGAGGCCTGCAGAACCTCATGGCAGAAATACCATGGTGCAGAGAGTTAATCCCCCAGCACCATCTTCTGGACACAGCTGCCTTCACTGCCATGGTGTAGGCTCGATAATGAGCTCTGAGCTGTGTTCAGTTGGATTCATCATGAGCTTTTCTCCATCTGCGCTTTAGCTGTCTTCCCATCTATTTCATCAACCTCAGCTCTGGCATGCCCCATTCCCAGATCATCCTCTCCTTGTCCAGTCAAGAAGATAAGTTCTAGAGTTTGACCTTTTATGGTGTGTTGGGCCCATGACATGTTGAGAGAGCCCTATGGTTGTCATGGAGACCATGAAGTCTTGAGTCAACCTAGATAAAACAGCATTGGTGTGAAAGTTGAGGACCCCCAGAATCAACATTCTGGGGGTCCTCAACATCAGGCTCAAGACCACCTCTGTCAATTCAGGCACAGAGATTGCTGGGCAGCTGGGTGGGTAGTACACCAGCAAAATCCCTAATCTGTTTTGGGAGTCCAGTGCAAGGTATAAACACACAAGACCCACCCTCAAGTGAACAGGGAGCCTTGCGAGAGGGATCAGATTCCTATAGACCAGACACTTACCCTCCCTGGTCCTCCAGGCAATGCTAGTGCTTGACAAGAGTACCCAGGGAGGGCACAACTGTGAGAGAGCTACTCCTCCCTCTTCCCCTACCCAGGTCTCTGTGATGCAAGCCAGGTTGGCCCCTCATTCACTGCCAGATTGTAGATTAGTGAGATCTTAATTTGGACCAACCTGGCATTCAGCAAAAGCATCATCAAACCTTAGGGCAGGATGATAAGGCTGTGTGAGGGCCAGGTGGTGGGCAGCAGCAAGGAAGGGCAGAGCTCCAGGTCCCGGACTCACTAAGGGCCAGAGACTAGGGGCAAGTCAGCCAATCCGGGTCAAAGGCACAGATGAGAGCAGTCAGAGTTTGGCACACACAGAGAGAGGGAGTCAAAGCACAGATCCAAAGTCAGTTTACCAGGGAGACGTTGCCATGAGGGTTGTAGCAGGCCGGAGTGAGGCAGGGTTTACTCAGAGGAAAGAAAGGAAGGGCACAGGCTGGAGCAAGGCAGGAACAATCTTGAACAAGACAGGGACAAACTGGAGCAGGACTTGAACAAGGCAGGAACAAACTAGAACAAGGTATAGCAAAGCAGGGGCCAGACCACAAGGAGTAACCAGGACACTCACATTACTGTGGTAAGGAGCAGCAGTGCAGGGGAGCCTTTTATGCTGGTCTTCAGGGTCTCCAGCTGCACTTCATAATTGCTCCACGGGTGCTCCTTGCAGGTGCCTGCAAAGGCAGTCCTGGTTCTGCAAGCACTTGCAGTCATTCAGGCCCTGATTCTGACAGGCTGCCAGGATTTGGTATGTTTGGAGAGTGACCGGAAGAGGGGATACCCATCAAACATCTAGCCCCTCTTCTCCTTTGCTAGCATGCCACTCTCCCATACTTCCCCCTCTCTATAACTACCTTAATTGGGACACCCTGTTGCTCCCCAGGGTCCTCCAGTAACATTCTTAAAACAGTGTGGTTATGCCAGAGGTTCTGTCAAAGACCAACCATCACCTGATAATCAAAGCCCAACAACAATTCAGCCATATGGGCCCCCACCTGCACCACTTTGGTGATGAATGGACATCAAAAAGGATGGAGTCTTTTGGAAGCCACCCTTTGGTAGCTGCCAGAAGAGTGTTGCTCTTCAAGGGCAAGCCTCTAAGTAGGTCCCAGGATGGTGCTTGGGCCAGACTTCTGGGACTCAAGGCATCCTTCTGAAAGTGCATCCACTGTGGGAGCAAATTCTCACTGCCCAAAAGGTACTCCCAGTGTCTCGTCTGCCTGGAAAAGGGCAACATCATAGATTTCTGGCCTCACTGCCAGACCTTCACCAAACAAGCATGAAAGAACAGTGTAGACTGCCTAAAAGCAGAGCTGTGGAGTAAACTGCATCAGGTAGTGGACTCCCCCAAGTTTGTGGAAAAGGAGGCCCCAGCCTTACCTCCATCTCTGCTTGCTTTGGGTGGGGCTCTAACCATGGTCCAGACCATGTTGCCAATGATTGGATGCTCACTGAAGGTGTCCGAGGCCAAGAAGTTGGCAAAGAGGGCCCAACTAGCAAAACCAATGGAAGCTGCTAAATTGAAGGGCAACAAGTGGCATTCAAAGACTTACCACTCCAGTTTGACCCACAGTGTTGCATTGGTACCAACAACAATCAAATCCACCACTGTGGTACTCAAATAAAACCTTGTCAAGACAAACAACGATCTTGGCAATCTCACTGTTAGAAGGAAAGATCTAGGATATATCGCCTCAACTGCAGATCTTTTCTCCTTCTGCAACCTCAGGGTTGCATAGGTTGCACATATCACTGGTCCTGATAGAGTCAGCCCTCATAGAACCAAGCACTGTAGAGACCACACTCACTCTCCTTTCTTGGGCTAGGAGAGGTGCTTATAATGATCTACCCCACTGTTGTACCAAGGATACTATGACCATTGGGTTACTGCTGGGATTGAAATGCCTTCTATGATCCTTGGTACCAATGAAAGCCCCATCCTATCCTGCCCCATTCAGAGGGTGGGGCACTTCTACAAAGACCCTGCATTTTTGATGCCTCCACCACTGCTTCCCAGAGACCCACTGCTAACTCCTTGGCCTGCAACCCTTCAGGAACTGCCACTGGACTGCCACTGCTGTCACCTTACCACTGAATGAGTCATCGTCTCCTGCCCCTGAACTTTCTGGACTGTGACCAGAGTCTCCATGTTCTGGTCTGGAAGACTACCCATCAGATAAGGTGGCATCTTCATTGCTGGCCGCATCTTTCTCATCACCTGAAGCATCTGTAGGAAACCAGGATCCAGGCTCTCCATGGGGGACTTTTTGGATCATATTCTTCACATGGGCCAGTCTTTGCACCTGAATGTGCAGCAGCTGATGAAGAGGCCAAGGGCCCCAGTATGTGATGTGGTATATACAGAAGCTTCAACCTTACTTGCAATACTGTTTCTACCAACAGTCCTATAGACAGCACAGCAACCAATCTCCAAATGGCTCACGAACATGTACAAGGTAAAGGAAAAGACATGACCTTCCTCTTTCAACATCTACAACCAAACTCTATTACAACTGAGTCTGCAGAGCATCAGGAACACTCCACACTGGTCAACAGGGGAAGGCCTCTGCCTGAAAATGATGGCGAAGTGCATTTACTCATCTACCATATAGGAGTTGAGGGTAACAAACCATCAAGTTACTGTGGCTTGATACCAGCATTTCCTTCAAGATAAAATCTGCTGCCTCTGTGAACATTTGCTAGAGAACCAAAGGGAAATGGCCAGAAGCATCACACCTCACCTGTCAACACATTCAAAAGGCTCAATCAGCAGCCGTTGCTGAGACCATTCAGACTATCCCATAAGTGGTACCATCCAGGTCAGCATGCTTATCTACCTTAGGCTTAGGGAGGCACCCAGGTCAACAGCAATCCACTGTGAGAACCCACTGTGATTCTCTGAAACTCTGAGGGGCATGGAATGAATTTGAAGTCTACAAGCATATAAATCAACTGGAAATGCTTATGGTGAAGAAGCTGCTTATCAGGATCTGGGCTGTTCTAGTGGCCAAAACCAGAAGAACTGCCACTGCATTTACAGGATCAATCCCAAGCTCTGCTAGAGCTCTCATTCTACTGATGAGTGCCAGCTGGGAGCTATATAAGAATAAGCTCTCCCATCCAGAACTGCCTTCAGGAATACAGTTCTTCCTATAGCTGCAATGACTGCTCCTGCTTCCTTCGCTTTGCCTTGCCATGTCCCCTCAGATCTTGCCTCACAGCACCTTTGCTGCTGTGCTCCTGGTTTCTGCTGTGTCTCCTGCACCTTGCCATGTCTTCTGCCCTGTCATGTTGCCTCAGCAACACAAGCTTGTCTGTTTGCTGCTGTGCCTGCATCCTGCCTAATGGTTCCTGCTCTTGGTTCCCACTTTTCCATTTTGTCTTGCTGTTGTGGCTGCTTCTTGCCTGACCTATATCCTGCTTTTCCCATGCATCCTTCCTTGCAGTGTTCCCTCAGTAATGCTTCCTGTGAGTTGTGGTTCAGCTCCTGCATCTTGCCTGACCCTTGCTGGCTCTGGTTCCTGTTGTCTGGTGTATCTTGCCCTATCATGTATCTTGCTGTGTCATGCCTTCCACTCTGCTATCCTTTCCAAGGGACCTGCATCTTCGTTTGTCCTCCTGGTTCCTGGGCCTTGGCTTTTTTCCTGGGCACATCCTTGTTCTAACTTCCTACAATCTTTTGTTTCCTGACCTCAGCTAGTACCTTGACTATGATTTGGACTTTCTATTTAGCCCTGCAGTTGCTCTCTGTCTTGCTTGAAGTTCTGTTGTCTTGGTCTGGTGCCTGTGTTGTTCTTGTCTTACCTCTGGCCACCCACATCCCAGCCATGGACCCTGGTACTACTGTGGCTTTTCAAACTTCCCTCTCTTGGTGCTATGCCAAGATCACCGCAGACAATACCACTGTAGTCTTCTACCTCAACAAATAGGGAAGCACCCTGTCTACCCCTCTGGTTTATCTAGTCATCAAGCTCTGGAACTGGCATCACCCTTATTACAGTCTGTGTTACTGTCATCTACAACACTCTTGATGACACTGAGCCACACCTCTCCTGAACCCCACAGGTGACAACTCAGCTTCAACATGCTGAGGAAGATATTGTGGAGTGGGGAGCACCTCAGATTGATCTCTTTGCCACTTGGCAGAATATGGTATGCTGCTACCTCTGTTCTCAGTTGGGAGTGGGCAGGGGCTGCTCTACATAGTCTCCCTGTCCCCTGCCATTTTTTCCTAGCTAGCAAAAGGTTCATCATGATGGAATGGGCCATCATAATGCTGTGGTGGCCCAGACAGTTGTGGTTTGCCCAACTGCTGTGGAGGTCCAACCAAACCTTCCTCCAGCTCCCTTTGAAACTGGATGTAATATTTCAAGATCAGGAGTAGAGAGTATTGTGCCCACATGTAGGCACCCTGTGTCTCACAGTATGGAGTATCTTTCCCTACATGCAGAGCTTCCTTCACAGCACAAGAAAGTTTCAATCTGTATCAATGCATGATCAAAAAAATCTTTCTCTTTCTTCACTTTCTGTTCCAGTGCAGGTTGAAGGCATGTATGTCCAGCTGCATCTACCTTGCAGTAATATCAGCCTCCCAAGTACTGATCCAGGCTTATATGCTTTTTCTTTTACCCCTTATCTTGTATTCTCAGTGAGCTTAAGAACATCATTCCACCAACTTGTTCCTTAACACTCAACTAGAGTTCCTCCATCATCTTACAAGCCCTTATGAGGAAACAATTTGAACCCATGCCAATAATCAGTATCTGCCTTCTGTCATGGAAGTAATTTTTGTAGTAGTGATTCCTTCAGCAAACAGCCCCAGTGAATTATCTGCTGTCTGGGTGGATCCTCCATATCTTGCCTGCCATAGAGACCAAGTGGTGTTGCATCAAGACCCTTCTTTCCTTCCTAAGGTCATATCACATTTATCAATCTTCTTTGCTTCCCAGTCACATCCGATAGAATCAATGTCACATGCTCTAGATGTTAGTAGAGTGCTGAATCTTCTCGCTCTGAGTCTTTTTTGCCATTCTCAAATAACATTTTATTTCTTATGCTTTGACAAAAACAAAGGACTCCTGGAATTACCTCAAGGACTAGCAGCCAGGGTAATATGGAAAATCTCCCTGTCTTACGAGCTTGACATTCTACAGATGACAGGAAGTGTTAAGGGCTCATTCTGGTTGGAAAATAGCAACGTTGACTGCTTGACACACCAGACTTCCACTGCAAAGCAGTCACCTGGTCTACTTCATTGACCCTTTTGAGACACTATGGGCTCAGTGTCTGTGCCAAGGCAGATCATGCTTTCGGGAGAGCAGATTTTTCTTCATCTCTCTGGCACAGATACCAACCCACCTCCAGAAAGGTGAGCTTGCTAATTACCCGTATGCAGAGACTGCGAAGAAGAATAAATGGTTGCTTACCTGTAATTGTTGTTTTTCAAGTGATCATCTTTGTATTCACACAACCTACTCACTGCCCCTTCTTTGGTATTGGCATACTAGTACATTATATAGAAATCAGTTCTGACCAATGTTAAGATCAGTCCATGGGATCCTCCTTCTATTTTGAAGCTACAGTGTTGGTCTCAAATGAACTGAAGGCATGATTGGGAACCTCTGATTTTATGTACCAGTGCTGCAGTGCAGTGGAGGAGGGATTCCTACCAAAACTCTATTCTATAGCTAAGGATTCTATAGCTGAGAATCTTCCCAACAATAGATTCCCCATAGGTGCAGAGCACGTATATGTGAGCGCACAGATGACTGTCAAAGGACAACAGTTAAAAGTAAGCAACCTGCCTTCTTTGTGGTCTCTGTACATCACACTTATGGGCTCTGCACCTGTATGCAGCCTTGCTTTGAGAAACTTCTATAGTTGAAAATCTTTTGGTGGAACCCCCCTCCCACCATCATTGCATGTGTATATCCAATGGGTTCCAGTCCTGTCCCTCAGTTCCTCTTCACCTGCTGTTTTGACACCCTTGTGGGAACTTCTCTTCATCTGCCAGATGCATTTTCCTAGAATTAAGCCTTCCTTTGCCCTCATTACTTTCTCAATCTTTAGTATTTTTATTTGTTGTTTCATCTAATTGGGAGATTGTTCAGATCTCTTTTTGGCCACATGTGACTTAAGGCCTCTTTCCATAATGTTTGAAGTACAGATATAATCTCCTACCAGTGGATGGACACTCTCTTTGCCTGTCATGTTTGGGTGAAGGCCATGTTGTTGATGCTTGCCTCCATTGTCAGGCATTTACACAGTAGTTCCATTGCATGACTCGTGTGTGGTGTGGATCTGTGGAAGAGGGCTCTTGAGCACTTGCTCTCATCATGTAGTCCACTACTAGATCTATTCCAACCTGATTATGTCCACCAATCTGGATCACTTTAAAAGGGGATTGGACAGATTCATAAGGGGGGAAGCTATCAGTGGCCACTAACCTTGCTGGCTATGTGCTACCTCCTTTACCAGAGGTGGCATGCCTGCATACACCAGTTGCTGAGGAGCTTGGGCAGGAGGAGGTCATTCTGCTTGAGGGATCCTGTGGGCAGCTGGTTTGCCACTATGTATATGGAGTGCTAGACAAGATGGACCTTTGATCTGATCCAGCATGGCTTTTATTATGTTCTTAGTTGCAAACTTTAATTTCAAATCTTGTGTATGGACAGGAATTTACAGTGTGGATTTATCACCATGTTCTGCAATGAAGCTAGAATGTGCAAAATTCTAATTCGATGTTGCAGAAGCAATCCTGGAAGCTTCAGGAGTTTCAAACGAATATTTAGTATTCAATTTGGAGAGAAAACACTGATGTAGATACTTTTTCCAAAAAAGACGGGAGAAATGGTACATGAAATTTCCTAAAAGCCTGTCCTGCCAGAACAGATATTGCACTGATTCAAGGATGTGTTTCACTGGTTTTAGAATATTTTCAGGGTTGAACCTTTATGTGTGTAAGTGTGCTAATCACCTTTAGTCAAAAACTTTTATATTTCAGAGGTCCACATTTTAATTAAAAAGTTGAACTCAAAAAAGCCTATGTATGAAGCCAGGAAATTATATAGATCAGCAGAAATGCAGGAGGAAGGAGAAAATATTTCAGCTTAGGAAACAGAAATTTTGCTTGCAGAAATAAACAAGAAATTATCCTTCTTATTGATTGGAGCTTAAATGATAAAGGTATAAAAGTTTAAGGCAGGGAAGCAGAGAGAAGGAAGGAAATAAGGTTAGAACCCTAGGGGAAAAAAGAGAACTGTTGAAACTGTAGAACTGATGAAGAGAGCTGGATGAATGATAGTAATATATTACTTGGATAAGGACTTGGCTAAAATATGCATAACTTAGGTATTAATTTATCCCTGAATATATTTAGCCTTTTGCTCACATGTTTTTGTTTGTGCATCCATTAATATTTTAAAACCTTTTCAATATTCACATTTTTTTGGAAAAATTTAGTCTTTGTTAGTTGAAACCTTGTAGTCTGTCAGAACCTGATTTCTACAACTGGGCACAAGTCTCAGCAAAATCTTTTTTACAGCAATTCCAGTAACTGGCTATAAGCCTTTATAGTTCCAAGAAGATCCATGTTTAAGGATTGCATTGTAGCTTCTTTACAAGAATTGGTTTGTTAGCATCACAATGAAAGACCCAATTAGCTTTGGGTTCAACATACAGATTAAACTCCAATATGTAAACAGTTTCAGTGAATGCAGGAAGCTTTTCAGGTTACCTATATGTTATTTCCAGAAAGGCCTGTTTATTTATTTAAAATTTTATATACCATCCACTACTGAGGTCTCAGGGTGGTCTTACAATAAAACAAAGTGGAGCACAGCATCCAAATTGATTTTCTATAAAATAAAACCCTACATTAAAATCAGACTCAAACCTTAAAATAATGGGAAGATAAGGTTTTAGCCTGGCACCAAAAGGGATAAATTGTCAGCCCCGGGTGGAGATCTTTGGGCAGTGTATTCCATAACTGGGGCACCACTGCAGAGAAGGCCCTTCTATGGGTAACCACCTAATCTTTTTCCAGGAGGGCTCCTAAAGAATGACCTCCTCTCCAAATCTTAAGGAGTGAGTAAGCACATGGGGAAGGAGACACTCCTTCAGATATCCAGGTCCTAAACCTAAGGTCTGTTGCTGGAGGCTTTGACTGAAATAAAGAAGAATGGCCGCTAAAGACTGGACTTTGATCCTGGCAGGGAAACCTGGCTCTCAAGAGGTTGCTTTGCTTTACCAGATGCCTCTGACCTGCTTTCTTTAGTTCATGATGGACCAAAGGAGGCAACCCTAAAATTTCCTCTCCTGCAAATATCTTCTTCTGCTGCCCTGCTCCCATGGAAGATGATCTTTGTTAAGAAGCAGGGGACTCCATCAAGATTAGATCTCCCAACTGTGGGAGATAAGCGGTATCAACATCCTGAATCTCACCCCTTCTCACTTCCTTCCCAGCCTGGTAGAACTGAGCTATTGAGAGTCTGCTTTCTTATGGGTGTGCCTTGCTCTGCTGCTTCGCCTCTAACCCAGAATCAGTGTTGCAGCTTTCCCCAGACTGGGACTAGGTTTTACAGTTTCTTTTTGAGGGTAACCCCAAAAGACCTTTTTATCCAACATTTTAATGTGTAATTGTTGTATTTATTGATTTTGCTGTGAGCTGTCCAGTGAGATTGGATGGCCTAAAAATACCCCAAATAAATAAAATAAATAAACCCAACCAAAATCTAATAGGCAATCACCACACTGCCTAAATTGATTCCTTAAAAACTAGAGAATTTTAAGGCAGCCAGATACCCTCCCTCTTTGCTGGCATCACAAATGGCTATAGAAAGGGAAAGGCAAAAAGTAGTGTGGTTATACTATGTTGTCTGCTTTACTTGCTGCACGTGGGTACTGTTGGTCCATGTCAGAGGACATGAAGAAGAAAGAAAGGTTGCTTACTTGTAATTTTAGTTGTTTGGCTGTAGGCACACAGCCCCATCCTTCAGGTACGCTACAGGTGCACTTGATTCCTGGTCTGCCTTATATCATTGCTGGTTTGTTAGGTATTGAGTGGAAAGGTGGGGACCATAGTTATTTATTTAAAATATTTTACCCTGTCCTATACTTAAAAGTCTCAGGATGGTCCAGCATCAAATGCATGCATGCTGAAATGGTGCTTCTGCTCTGTTCACACCGAGCATACATGTTTGACTGCAGATGGCCAGTCAAAGAACTAAATTACAGATAGTGACTTGTGTATACAGAATACCACTTTGGGCACTTGAAATTTGAGTTTGTACCCTCTCCTGTACCAAAAGAGCTAGAGAAAAAAATGGAGTAGTAGTGTCATTCTTTTGTCAGATAAACATTCAAGCAATTAGTGAATCATGATTCAGAGAGGCTGTGGCATATTTTTCATTTCTCAAAATAATAGGAGCAACTATATTTAAGTTCATATACAAAAAAGAAATTCAGGATGGAGACTATGAAGGCCAAAAATGAGCCTATCACAGAAGCATATTCTGTTGTTCCATTCAAGTTTTTCCACTGTGGATTCCTTTCTTTTGATTGTGGGTCTTGGCAATTCTGCTAGAAATCATTGCTTTTCAGACATCATTGTATTAACAAAGTGCTATTCTTGCTATTGTCTCCCTAAAATGAGAGAAATCCATTTCTATTTAACCAACCAAAAGGAGACATTTAAGAGGGAGAAACTACTCTTCTGTGTTTGCATGATTAAACAAACAATTTAATCCAGTGTGGTGTAGTGGTTAAGAGCATGGGACTGGGACTCAGATGATCTGGGTTCTAGTCCCCGCTCAGCCATGGAGCCAACTGGGTGACTTTGGGCCAGTCACAGACTCTGAGCCCAACCTACCTCACAGGCTGGTTTTGTGGGGATAAGATGGAGGAGGAAAGATGATGTAAGCTGCCTTGAGCCCTTTGTAGGAAAAAGGCAGGTTATAAATCGCAATATATAAATTTCTGTCTCAGCAAAATGAAGGCATGGACAATCAGAAAAATGGATGGGCATTTGTATTGGCAATACATATATATTAGAGGTTGTAGAAATACATTCCACATCTTAAGTGTTATCCTGTTCACATGCCTTTAAGGAAGCATTTTTGCTAGTCATCAGCAAATACACTACTTAGAGCAGCTTTCTACTGTTTTACTGTTTTCTGAACATGGACATAAAAACACAGAGTGAATGAGATGCCAGATGAATTGGTTAATAAAGTCCCTGCTTGCAGAGTTGCGGCCATCTCCCCACCCCCAGCACACCGTTTGTGCCCATCTCTCCCTCCCCCAGTGCACCTGCGATCATGCCAGTCTCTCCCTCTCGTGCCCCAGTGTGCCAGGATGACGGGCACCTGCAGGGATGACAGGTGCATGCAGGGATGACAGGCACAATCTCGGTTGTGCTGGGGGCGGGGGCGGGGAGATGACTGCGTTTGTGCTTGGGGTGGGGGGTGGGGATGGCCGCGATCTTTGTTGTTGTCACTTTGCTTCACATTTTTCTGATTTAAAAAAATGGTTACAGAACGGATTAACCTTATTTACATTGAACCTTATGAGGAAATTTAATTTGGCTCACGACCAATTTGGGTCATGACCAGAGTCCTGGAATGGATTCCGTTTGTGAGCCAAGGGGCCACTGTTTGTGGGCCACTCCAAAGGCAAACTAATTGGGTCCCAGCGTCTTGCACACTGGATCATGGAGACAGTTAAATTAGTGTACCTGCTAGTGGACTTGGAACTGCCAGATCACCCTAGGGCTCATTCCACCAGAGTGATGTCGACATTGATGGTCCTCCATGCCAGACTACTGCTGGATGCATTGTGTAGAGTAGCTATGTCGTCAACACCATCCACATTCATCCATCACTATCGGTTCAATGTGAGAGCCAGACAGGACTGTTCTTTTGGTTGGGCTGTGTTGTCCTCTATTCTCCTATAATGACACTTCCCACCTCCTTTATTGGTATGGTTCCTAGTTACCCATATGTGTGATACGCAGAGACCATGACAAAGAAAGGCAGGTTGCATACCAGTAAGTTGTTCTTCAAGTGGTCATCTGCATTCACACAACCCACCCACCAGCCCTGCATCAGTGACAGTGAATATATTTTTTATCTCCTTTTTCCTACTTATTTACATAGCATTAGGACAGTTAGGGGCCTACACATAGGGCAAATGTTGGTCTCCAGTTGGACTGAGAAAATGGCAGGAGCCCACTTATTTATAACAAGGGAGGCAGGGTTCCCACCAAAAAATTCTAGGCTTAGCTAGAGGTATCTTCTGAAATGTGGCACTGTGCAGGCACAGCATGTATATGTGTGAATGCACAGATGACCACTGAAGAATGAGTTACAGGTATGCAACCTGCTTTTCCTCCCTTAATCCCAAGGCCACTGGCCAGTCTCATTGGAACTGGGGGAGATGGTGGGAACCTCTCTGTTTTATATGGATGCAGTGGGAAGGGCCCCCACCAAAATGTTTTGAGCTATTAAATCTTCCCAAGAACAGGCTCCACACAGGTGCAGTGTCCATATGTGTGACTACTGAAAGAATGACAGTTGCAGATAACTTGCCTTTGTATTGCACCAGTAGCAATTGGCCAAATAAGGCAATCCCTTGTTTAAAACATTTTGTGTTATTCATTAGACACAAACAGTTTAAAACAATGGTAGAAAAGAGAAATAGAAGTAAAAACCAGAAAAAACTCTACCAGTGGTAGAAAAGTTTAAAATACAATGACAGATCTAAAATGCCAGAAACAGAAATACTGAAGTGCCTGAGAAAATAAGATCTTCACCTCTGCTGAAAAGAGCAGAATATAGGTTCCAGGCAAGCCTTTTTGGGAAGTTCATTCCATAATCAGGGTGCCCTGATAGAAAAAACCCTTTTAATGTCACCCACCTCACTTCGTTTGGCAGAGGCTCTTAAAGATGGAATGCTGAAAAGGGAGTAAGAAGATCAAAGAGGATAGGAAAAAAAATGATGGAAAACCTTGTTAGGGTAATCAACATTAAATCAAGTAAATTGGATGCTTTCAATAAATTCAGTTCTTTAATATGTATGTATGCATGCATACATTCATGTGTTTATTTATTAGATTTATATCCTGCCTTTTTTCTTTTAAAGAACTTAAAGCATCTTGCAGCATTCTTCCCCTCCTGTTTTTAATCCTATCCCCACTCAACAACCCTGTGAGATAGGTTGGGCTGAGAGTCTGTGACTGGCCCAAAGTCACCCAGTGGGCTCCATGGCTGAGTGGGGACAAGGACCCAGATTGCTTGAGTCCCAGTCCCACACTCTTAACCATTACAGCACACTGCCTCTATTACATTTCATAGTGATTTGATCTGTGTCCAAGTAAACATTATTCAGGAGGCTGGGCATTAATCCAAACATATAAGCGACTTCACAATATGCTAGTCAACACTGCAGCTGCACGGCCTATGTAGCCTGCATAAAGGTGGTTTTCCACATTGAGCAAAGGTATGTCCTGAAGGGTAAAAATATATTTAATTTTTCCATAATGCAGTGTCAAGGCTTTATCCATGGAATTAGTAAGATACCTACTTTTTATAGTTTAGGAAAAGTAGTTTGATTTGTATAATTAATTGTATATATTTGTATAACATATGATGTTGTGTAAAGAAAATAATTTGCTTTGAATGGATTCAAAACAAGGAGGCAAGATAGAATTTTTTCTTTTGTTTTTGTATTTCTCTAGGTGGTGGCTCCACTGAGAACGACTCTGCTTATGAACAAGAGTATGCTATCCCAACACTCCCAGTCCCTGAAGGTATGCAGCACATTCGGATTATGGAAGGCATGTCCCGCTCTCTCCCATCCTCCCCATTACTAACACATCAGTCTATCAGTGTTCGGCTCCAACCCATGAAGAGATTAACTGGTAAGGAACTCACACAAGTTTAGTAAGTTTGAAATTATAAATAAAGATCGGTTCTTCCATCTCATCCCAAAAAAATCCCTTCTTTCCACAACTCTCCATTAATAATTCTTTTGACTGACTTTGTGTAGGCTGACTAATTTGAGGAGTCTGTTTTGAACACAGAAATGCAGAGAAATTTAAAGTATGATACTGAGCAGCACCACGGTACAAGACAGCCTTCCCTCCAATCAGACATACAGGATTTCCAGGAAGGAAAGCAAGGGGAAAGAGAACAGATCCTTTCTGGTACTATTCAAAACCATGGTTCCCAGTGGCCTGTATTGTTGGGAGTAAGAAAGATGGTTGCCCTGAGTGCGCATTCTCAAGGCCTCCTTCTGCAGAAGAGGAGGAGGAGGAGGAAGAGTGGGTGGGGGGGGGGGCTTGGAATGTGGGCCAGTTCCAGATATTGAGGTGAGAGAAGTGGAGGCACTCATCTTAAGGCTGGACTCCCTGGGTCGGCAGGCAGCCTCTGGGAATAACCAGGATGTACAGTTAGTGGGGCAAGACTTGGAACACAGCAGTTTTTCAGAGATAGACAAGGTGGATACGGGGCTTCACCCCATGATGTGTTGTTAGCAGGAGGTCAGCCCAGTTGGGGGATTAGCATGCAGAAAGGAGGTGTATTCATTTTCAGAAGGCCCCTCCCAAAGGGATGGGGCCCAGACATGCTGATAAAAAGAGTTCCTGGATTGGGTTCATACTACATTGGGTTCAACAAACCACTCTGTGCATGCTCACTGATCCTTTTCTGTTGTTTGTGTGTCTGGAAAATGGTCAAGAAATAAAGTTTTGCAAGAAAGACCTGTGGCTAATCCACAAACTTCCTTGTGAGGAAGGTTGGGCTGAGGGAGTAGCTGGTTCAAATTCATATTGTGAGCACTGTGTGCTTGGTGGTGGTGAGGTGGATATTTGAACTTGGAGATCTCAGATGCCAATCTGGCACTCTTACCATTATATAGTAGAACTGTAACATTCTGTGGACAGAGGCAGTTCCTCAGGGAACTGAATGAAGTGTTTTAACATTGTGGGAAGTTACTAACTTTGCTAAGGACATTTTGTCTTTCTTTTTAATATGGCACGAAACCCCACAGGTTGAAATATTTTAGCAATTTAATCTGAGTTCTCAAGTTTGAAATAATTTTGGGCATAATTAGGTATATCAGTCATAGATAATGTATTTGTATATTCTGGAATTAATATATGAGATGTGATGTATTGGCCCTCTTTTCAGAGAATTATTTGGAATGTGTTCATTAAAAATTACCAATATTTACTGCTTTTCAGACGTAGCTATTTATTATGTATACGTAGAATCATAGAATGATGGAATAATATAGTTGGAAGGGGCCTATAAGGTCATTGGTTCCAACTCCCTGCTCAATGCAGGACTCCAAATTAAAACATTCCCAACAGATGACTGTCTCACTGCCTCTTGAATGCCACCAGTGTGGGAGAGTCTACAACCTCCCTAGGAAGTTAATTCCATTTCTATGCTGCTCTAACAATCAGGAGGTTTTTCCTGATGTTTAGGTAGAATATGGCTTCCTGCAACTTGAGCCTATTATTGCATGTTTGACACTCTGATTATTCTGATTAAGGATAAATCTTGGTCCTTCTCTGTGTGACAACCTTTGAAGGATTTTAAAAATGCTGTTGTATTGCCCCTCAGTCTTGGCTTAAATGTGCCCGGTTCTTTCAATCTCTCCTCAGTGGGCTTTGTTTCCCGTCTCCCTATCATCTTTATTGCCTTCATCTGAACCCTTTTCAGTTTCTCTGCTTCTTTCTTGAAGTGTGGTGCCCAGAACTGAACACATTACTTAAGACAAGGCCTAATTAATGCCAAATAGAGGGGAACCAGTACCTCATGTGATTTGGTAGCTATACTGTTAATGCAGCCCAAATACTATTTGCTTTTCTTGCAGTCACATCACAATGTTGACTCATATTCCACTTGTTATCTACAACAATTTCAAGATCCTGCTCACTTGTAGTATTCTTGAGCCAAGTATCTCCCAACCTGTAACTGTAGAATTGGTTCCCTTTTCCCTGTTGTAGAAATTGGCATTTGTTCATATTCAATTTCATTCTTTTGCTTTCAGCCAATTGCTCTAGCCTATCAAGTTTACTTTTATTTGCATCCTCCAAGCTTTTAGCTATCCCATCCAGTTTTGTCTCATCTGCAAATCTGATGAATATTCCTTGTACCTCTTCATACAAGTCATTAATAAAAATGATGCAGCGCACTGGATCCGGGACTAAACTCTGCAGTACCCCACTTCTTACATCTCCTCAGTATGGGAAAGTGCCATAGAGAAACGCTATCTGAGTCTGATTTTGTAGCCCACTATGGCTCCACCTGATAGTTGTTCCCTCTAGCCCACTTTATCTAGTTTTCTGATAATATTCTGCAATTATCCTCACTGTGATGTTACTCCTCAGAATCTGTCCCTCTTCTGTCCATTCAACTTTTTCTTGTGCTTGACCTTTCCTTTGGAAGTGAGCTGAGCCAAGAGGAAGTCATGAATGCTTGTGCAACTTGAATCTTTTTCTGTTGCATGCTCAGCACAAAGCTGTAAAGCATGTGCAAGAAGAGGGGCATTGCTTGCCCATTGTTTGTCTGGGGTTTCCTCTTGGTAGGCCCTTATGCAAATGCTGGGTGCACTCACCAGGGAGTCAGACCCATGGGCACAGGAGAATGGGCTGAAGTCCAGGGAGCTGATCCCATGGTATCCAACAGATTCCCATGTCCACATGGATTCCTTATGAATCTCTACATTAAAGTGTTTGGGATGACGTTATTAATTTTCTTCTATGGCAGGATCTAAGGAAATCATCAGGTAGTATACACAAGTACTCCTGATAATCAATGCAAACTGTGGAATAATGCATGGGGGAAAAGGTCTTCATTCATTGTCGTGGTCTTAGTTGGCTGCTCTTTATCAGCAAACACCTTACACCACTGTAAGACTTCTTTGCAAGGTGTTCCAACATCTTGGTGCTGCAAAGGAAAGGGCTGTGTCCCTTGTGCTAATCCACAGTACTTCAGACAATAGGGTGACATGGAGCAGCGACTCAGAAACTATCTCAGATGTTGGGCAATTTTGTGTTGCTAAAAACAATTTTTAAAATACTTTGGTCCCAAGTCATTTAGAGGTTCAATGGTTAACAACAGTAGTGGAAACAAAATGATATCCATGTAGAAAGCATTAGGCAGACCCTCCATACTAGCGCATCAGTTTGGTGAATGAAGAGGCATTGGAACAGGCAGAAGAACAAGTGGTTAGGAGGAGAGAGGAGTGAGAAGGGGGATGGGGGAAGCAGGAAAGGGAGTGTAATGTTCAATAAATGTTAGGCTTATGGGTCAAATTTGGATTGGCTCCTCTCCTCTTGTTCTGCTCTGTCTTATCCCTCTCTTTCTTTTTGTTAATATTTATTTTATTAAGATGCAATGTATGATTGCATCTTAAGATGTAATATATGATTGGGATGCAGGTGGTGCAGTGGTTTAAACTGCTGTGCTGCTGGGCTGGTTGATCAGAAGGTCGCCGGTTCGAATCTGCACAACAGGGTGAGTTCCTGTTGCTCCATCTCAGCTCTTGCCAACCTTGCAGTTTGAAAACATGCAAACGCAAGTAGATAAAAAGGTACCACTTTGGTGGGAAGGTAACTGCATTCCGTGCACTTTGGTGTTTAGTCATGCTGGCCACATGACCACAGAGACTGTCTGCAGACAAATGCTGGCTCCCTTGGCTAGGAAACAGAGATGAGCACCGCCCCCTAGAGTCAGACATGAGTGCACTTTAATGTCAAGGGGAAACCTTTACCTTTAATGTATAATTAAAAGATTATTAACTTTTAAATTGAAATAGTTAAGAATAACGAGATTAATTGGAAGTAAGTAGCTATGAAAAGAGGCATTAAGGGTGTATATACCTAGAATTGGTATAACCGGTGGGGTCCCTGCCCCCATCTGGAGATCTAGAGGTGTCCAGAACATTTTCGGTCTGGGAGAAGGAAGGGTCATTGTATAGAAGCAAGTATATGTTTGGGTGAAGGGTCATTGGATTCATTATGTGGGGAACTAAAAATAAATGTAGGTTTAGGGGGGTTTTTCCTGATCTTTTTTGTAGATTCATAGAGGATCACAAGGGACCAATAATGATACAGGTTACTGAATGGATAATTCAAATTAGTATCTTTGAATGTCAAAGACCTGGGGAATGTAATTAAAATGAAATTAATTGAAGCAATGATAAGTACAGATAAAGTCAATCTTGTATTTCTACATCAAAAAACAAAGCAAAACAAAGGGTTAATGAACTTAAAGTGTTTTGGTGAAACATTTATGGAAAAGCTTATGGAAATGCCAAAGCAAGGGAGGTAACAGTTACTATTTCTAAGAAGGTTGAATTTAAATTAAATAAAGATAAAAAAAGATGAAAGTGGTAGGTATTTGATACTACAGGGCAAAATTAGAGGAGAATAGTATTCATTGGTTAATGTTTATTATCTGAATAATAGTCAAATGGAATTTTAGAAAAGGTATTTAAGGAAATATAAATAATAAAGGGATTTCAGTATGGTAATGAATAAAAATTAAGCTATTTTGCAGCTTGATCCTGTTAAAGATATTCTGTGGTTTGAACCCTGTTAAAGAATAGAGAGGATATAATATCACAATATTGAATAAAATGGTAAATTAAAATTGCTTGAAAGATTATGGAGAGAACTAAATGGAGCTGATGCATTAAGAGATGGCCTAATAAAAATTTGGTATTCCATGAGGGGAAAAAACCCTCCTCCAATCTATCCTTTGATCCCCCGGTTGAAACATATGGAAAAAAACTTAAGGGAAAATAGTTATTTTATAATTTATGGGGATATAATTGGCCAACAAGAATAACTCAAATCTTGGCAACAACTAAAAGATAAAGGAAACAATGTACAATGGTTTATCACCAACTGGTTTCAAATTTAAAAGGGGAAATACAATCAGGGAAAGGTATTGTAAGCGATTTGACAAAATTTTAAAGTTGATTAGACAAAATGATCATTTATTAAGAAGACCAGAACCAGTTACTATAGAATGGCACTGGAAATCACCAAAACAAGAAATGTATGACAATTTGGAAAACCTTGGAGAAGAAACATCACCTTGTCAGTGGGAAGCTTTATGGAAGAAAGACATTAAATTCACAGCTAGCCAAGTACTTATTAGAAAATTAGTATAAGATTTTTTTAAAGTGGTATATTACTCCAAAAGATATAGAAAAAATAGATAAGAACTAGAACGGAAAATGTTGGAAATGTAACAAGGTGGATGGTACTTTGTACTCTACTTGTGAAACAATTAAAAGATTTTGTAAGTTGATGCATGCAGAAATAAAAAAACTTTAAAACTATGAGTCCTAAGTGCATGCTTTTGAACATAATGCCCAGAGACGTTATCAAAGAATATGTCAGAGTTATTTAAATATATGACAACTGCAGCAATTGCCTCTAAATGGGAAACACCAGAATGCCCGACAATTGAAGATTGGAAAAATAAGTTGGCAGAGTATGCAGTGATGGTAAACTTAACTAATTCTGTAAATAGAAGACCAATTGAAGAATTTAATGATAAATGGAAATTCTGTCATACCAAGTACAATTAATAGAATCTAAAAGGAAGCTCTTTAAAAAGTAGTTGATGATTTCTAATTGATTTGAAGCAATTGGAAAATTTGTTGGTATACGGAATAATAATTCCCTTTTTCCTGAGTTTCCACAGAATACTAAATGATAGAAAGATAGGCATTTTTGATCTCTGAAATTTGTGGGCTTGGATGTATTGATTATACTTGTTCAAAATCCCTTGGCAATTTTATTTTACTTGTGTGTACGTGTGTGTGCGCGCACGCGTGTGTATGTGGGTATGCACCTTTCTATTCTCCATATTCTAATTACATCAGGAAATCAGTAAAATAATATTAAAAAAGAAAAAGTCTATATAAATAAGAATAGTTTTAATGATATCTGGGGACCATTTATTGAGTTTGCGCTAATAAAAGGGAAAGGAGTTGAACCTCCGCAAGAGTCACTGCAATTTTGGAAGGGGGACAGAGTTTCTTGACAGTGTAAATGAATTGGTGCGTAGCTAAAGGTCCCAGTGGTGGGATGCGCGGTTTTGTTACATTATAGTATGATTTTAACTGTATGTTTTTTCTTTAGCTGCATTTTTCTTTGTAAAATTGTTAATAAAAGCAAAAAGAAGGCATTAATATTGGAGTGATATCTAACATTTCTACATCTTCTGTTGATCTCATACTATTTATTACATCGGCATTATAGCTACTCCATTTAACATCCTGTAAGTCACCTTCTGGATCAGTTGAAGTTTCTAAATTGTTTTCAGAGGGATCCACATTAACTCATAGGTTGTGTACAAGTAGTATTTAATTAAAAATTGGCACAGTACCAGTTATGATGCAAGCCTGTTTGGAAATAAAGGTCTTTCATGCTGGAAAATCTGACTAAAGTAAATGAGTTTAAACTATTACTTGTAATTGTATCTCCATGCTGTGGGTGGGTGTTGCTGTTGCTTCCCCTGGCACCTGCTAAGCCTAGCATGGCATGTGGCTTGTACTTGGAAACAAGAGTGAGAGGTGGTTATTTGAGGTGCCACTTTGACAATGATTTAAATCAATCATTTCAGTTCATGGTGTCATAAATTTGGAAGGGACCTGAAAATCATTTTGTGCAACACCTGCTTGTGTGAGTAATCTGATGTAGGAAAGTTTCTCAAATCAGCTTTGAACAGTTACTGTGGTTAAAATGGCTTGCTGCTTTCTTATCTCAGCTATGGTAGCCATGTTCCTGTGTTCCACTTTATGTTTGAATAGAAATCCAGCAAAGATTCTTGAAGAGGCTTGAACCTAAAACCTCAGGATTTCCCCACTGGACTGGGGCTACTGCAGTCTTTAATCGATTCCTGTGCTGCTTTCCCACAATACTGTAGTTTGCTTCATCTTTTCTATGGAATCAGCTTCCGTCCTTCCATCCTTCCGTCCTTCCGTCCGTCCTTCCTTCCTTCCTTCCTTCCTTCCTTCCTTCCTTCCTTCCTTTCTGACATGTCAGGCTTTTGTTGATCTTGTTTTCTGTTGCAAACATTTGACTGTTAGACTTGCAAGTCACAACCAAACATTTTTCTCCCTTTTTTTGTCCAATTACTGCGAAAAGAGACTTTTTCCCTAGTGTTGCTGCTGCAGTATTCCCAGTACAAACAGTTTCCTATTTGACATGATTATGCAAGTGACAATTAGTTGTGACTGAAAATGAAGGTTACACAGGCATGTGTTAGAGAAAAAGTAAGTGATAAAGGGTTTATTGCCTTTTAAATACAAACCATTCCCAGAATCCATGTCATAGCTCCATTTATGGTAATGCTTTTTCTGTGAGTTACCATGACAACAACAGCATTGCACCATTCATCAGCTCTGTACTGGGTTGCACTGCTAGCAGTTCATGTTACTCCTGAATGTTAAGGAGCTTATCTGTGAGGAATTGGTCACTGGGATATACTGCACCATTACTTATCTGTTCCTTCTGTAATTTAATCTGACAAGGGGTGGGACAAATTAAAGTGTGTCTTAAAGAAACCCTGTTTGAAAAACATTCAATTTAATTTCCAGGAAACTGTATTGTCTACATTTTTTGATACTCTGAGAAGAAAAGGATTATTTAGTGCTGAAGGTCTTAGAGAAAGAAGCTTGCCAATACGTGACTCTTCTGAAATTAACCTTCAATTAGCTTTGCTTGCTCACTCAGAAGATGCAGGCACCATAGAGATTGGCTTTTCAGACCAAGCTGCACAAGATGTATAACATCACATTGATGCTGCCTGCAGTGAACGGGATCTAGCAGCAAGGAAATCTAAAGGGTGGATTGCTGGAAATGTTGCCTGTGAAAGACCAATTTCCTTTATCTCTAGCAGAAATGTTGCATTCTATCAACTAATGGGGAGGAAGAACTGAAGTGTGTGAGTATACTGGGGGTGGGGTGGATTTCATCTTGATTAGCCTTTTCTGGCTTGCTTCAAACAGTGTAAAAATAAATGTAGGTAAAAAGATCTTGATTCTTGTAGTTAATATACAGAAACCATCAAGTTACCTCTATTGTACTTAAATTGTAACTGCTTACAATATTTATATAATGCGTTCAGTTTTCCTTTTAAAAATTAGATGTTTACTTTTATGTGTAGCTAAGAAAAATATAATGTAACATTATTTTCATAATAAAGTATTAATAGTTGTATGATTTTAGTATTGTAGATGTTGAAGATCTTTTTATTTGGAACATAGTATCTAGCAGATCTCTTACTGATGGAAGCTTTTACTTCATGTTTTAAATACGACTGAATTATGAAAGATACAACTCCCTAGAGATTTCCACAGGCCACAAAGGAAAAAAATGACTTGCCTGTTGCAAAAGTTGTTCATATACTAACAGTCTATGGCAGCATCAGAAACAGCAGATAAGGATGTCTGGACTGCAGATTTCATTAAGATAACCAATATATAATTTCATGTCCAAAATGTTTCCAAACTCTGTGAATATTAATATTTGCATTTTCAAGCAAATGTTTTCAGTTTGTGTTTTGTAAAAAACAAACAAACATACTTTTACTTTACAGAATTGGAATAAAGCCCTACTGAATCAATCAATCGATCAGTCACTCAATCAATTTATTATGGTCAAAGAGTAGCACACAGCCCTACTGAATCTCTCTTGCTTTTGTGACCTAGCCAGATGAAATGTTCTAGCTTGTCAGAAAAAAGTTAATGAGATTTTTAAAAACATAACAAGGCCCCTTCTGAGCCTCAATTCATGTGCCTGATGGAAATAATATGAGATATTCTTTAAAAGTGGAGGAACTTTTACCTGGCTGTTAGCTGAAGCAAACATATTGGCACTATAGCACTGAGTGAATACTTATTAGGAATGTAGCTCTAACTCAATTGATATGGAGATATATTTTCTTTAAATCAGTATATCATTTTCCTACATAATTACATAATTACTTTCTTGTTTTCACATTAAGAGTGAATATTTACTTTCTTGTTTTCACATTAAATAATTTTTCCCGTTCTGGCAAAGTTCATAAATGACTTAATCTTGTGTAATGCAACTTTTTGAACTACTATGCTAAAAATTGTCCTTCATAATTAAGAAGATGCTTATGTGTTTTTCTAGTAACAGAAGTATACTTTTAATTTGAGGGCTTAAAAGACTGTGTGCTTCACTGCAATACAAAGCTGAGCCCACTTTCTTTAACACTGGACCACTGTGAGACAGTGGCAGCAGCAGGATCCTCTTTCTGACATAGTATGGACCTAGGAGCCCTGGAGAAAGGCAGGTTGCTTATCTGTAGTGATAATTCTTTGAGTGGTCATCTATGTATATTCATACATAGGAGCTATTGTCTGAGCAGAGCCTATTGTCAGAAAGCTTCTACAGCTAAATGTTCGATTGGGCAGTAGTGCCACACTCCTTCCTCTTCCAGGGGTGTTTGGGGGCGGGGGATCCTGCCTATTTCCTCAGTCCCATTAAGACCACCATAGTTCCGAGAACTGAGGGAGGAATGTTCTGTTGACCCAGTTTGGCCCCTCTGCCCTTGGTAAGCAAAAGGGTGATCATCAGAGGTACAACATCAAGTGGGGCTTGTGGGTGGGTTGTGTGAATGTACGGATGACCACTCAAACAACCATAGTTGCAGGTAAGCAAGCTTGTCTCAAGGAGGATGGAGGGAGGGTGTCATCACTGGAGAAAAGAGAACTTGGTAGTAGATGGTATGTTGTTGTTAGTTGCGAAGTCATGTCCGACCCATCGGGACCCCATGGACAACATTCCTCCAGGCCTTCCTGTCTTCCACCATCTCCCGGAGTCCACCTAAGCTCATACCAACTGCTTCAGTGACTCCATCTAGCCACCTCATCCTCTGCTGTGCCCTTCTTCTTTTGCCATCTATTGTTCCCAGCATTAGGCTCTTCTTCAGGGAGTCCTTCCTTCTCATTAGGTGGCCAAAGTATTTGAGTTTCATCTTCAGTATCTAGCCTTCTAAAGAGCAGTCAGG